>NC_137457.1:284672649-284942649 GCF_964235325.1 Thermobia domestica
ATAATAGACAACCTAAGTATATAAAGGAGCTTTGGTTCGTTAACCAAGCTCCTTAAAAATTAACAATCACTAAATAATAGACAACCTAAGTATATAAAGGAGCTTTGGTTCATTAACCAAACTTCTTAAAAATTAACAATCACTAAATAATAGACAACCTAAGTATATAAAGGAACTTTGGTTCGTTAACCAAACTTCTTAAAAATTAACAATCACTAAATAATAGACAACCTAAGTATATAAAGGAGCTTTGGTTCATTAAGCAAACTTCTTAAAAATTAACAATCACTAAATAATAGACAACCTAAGTATATAAAGGAGCTTTGGTTCATTAACCAAACTTCTTAAAAATTAACAATCACTAAATAATAGACAACCTAAGTATATAAAGGAGCTTTGGTTCATTAACCAAACTTCTTAAAAATTAACAATCACTAAATAATAGACAACCTAAGTATATAAAGGAGCTTTGGTTCGTTAACCAAACTTCTTAAAAATTAATAATCAATAAATAATAGACAACCTAAGTATATAAAGGAGCTTTGGTTCGTTAACCAAGCTCCTTAAAAATTAACAATCACTAAATAATAGACAACCTAAGTATATAAAGGAACTTTGGTTCGTTAACCAAACTTCTTAAAAATTAATAATCAATAAATAATAGACAACCTAAGTATATAAAGGAGCTTTGGTTCGTTAACCAAGCTCCTTAAAAATTAACAATCACTAAATAATAGACAACCTAAGTATATAAAGGAACTTTGGTTCGTTAACCAAGCTCCTTAAAAATTAACAATCACTAAATAATAGACAACCTAAGTATATAAAGGAACTTTGGTTCGTTAACCAAGCTCCTTAAAAATTAACAATCACTAAATAATAGACAACCTAAGTATATAAAGGAGCTTTGGTTCATTAACCAAACTTCTTAAAAATTAACAATCACTAAATAATAGACAACCTAAGTATATAAAGGAACTTTGGTTCGTTAACCAAGCTCCTTAAAAATTAACAATCACTAAATAATAGACAACCTAAGTATATAAAGGAGCTTTGGTTCATTAACCAAACTTCTTAAAAATTAACAATCACTAAATAATAGACAACCTAAGTATATAAAGGAACTTTGGTTCGTTAACCAAGCTCCTTAAAAATTCACAATCACTAAATAATAGACAACCTAAGTATATAAAGGAGCTTTGGTTCGTTAACCAAGCTCCTTAAAAATTAACAATCACTAAATAATAGACAACCTAAGTATATAAAGGAGCTTTGGTTCGTTAACCAAACTTCTTAAAAATTAACAATCACTAAATAATAGACAACCTAAGTATATAAAGGAGCTTTGGTTCGTTAACCAAGCTCCTTAAAAATTAACAATCACTAAATAATAGACAACCTAAGTATATAAAGGAGCTTTGGTTCGTTAACCAAACTTCTTAAAAAATAACAATCACTAAATAATAGACAACCTAAGTATATAAAGGAGCTTTGGTTCGTTAACCAAGCTCCTTAAAAATTAACAATCACTAAATAATAGACAACCTAAGTATATAAAGGAGCTTTGGTTCGTTAACCAAACTTCTTAAAAATTAACAATCAATAAATAATAGACAACCTAAGTATATAAAGGAGCTTTGGTTCGTTAACCAAACTTCTTAAAAATTAACAATCACTAAATAATAGACAACCTAAGTATATAAAGGAGCTTTGGTTCGTTAACCAAACTTCTTAAAAATTAACAATCACTAAATAATAGACAACCTAAGTATATAAAGGAGCTTTGGTTCGTTAACCAAGCTCCTTAAAAATTAACAATCACTAAATAATAGACAACCTAAGTATATAAAGGAGCTTTGGTTCGTTAACCAAGCTCCTTAAAAATTAACAATCACTAAATAATAGACAACCTAAGTATATAAAGGAGCTTTGGTTCGTTAACCAAGCTCCTTAAAAATTAACAATCACTAAATAATAGACAACCTAAGTATATAAAGGAGCTTTGGTTCGTTAACCAAACTTCTTAAAAATTAACAATCACTAAATAATAGACAACTTAAGTATATAAAGGAGCTTTGGTTCGTTAACCAAACTTCTTAAAAATTAACAATCACTAAATAATAGACAACCTAAGTATATAAAGGAGCTTTGGTTCGTTAACCAAGCTCCTTAAAAATTAACAATCACTAAATAATAGACAACCTAAGTATATAAAGGAGCTTTGGTTCGTTAACCAAACTTCTTAAAAATTAACAATCACTAAATAATAGACAACCTAAGTATATAAAGGAGCTTTGGTTCGTTAACCAAGCTCCTTAAAAATTAACAGTCACTAAATAATAGACAACCTAAGTATATAAAGGAGCTTTGGTTCATTAACCAAACTTCTTAAAAATTAACAATCACTAAATAATAGACAACCTAAGTATATAAAGGAGCTTTGGTTCGTTAACCAAGCTCCTTAAAAATTAACAATCACTAAATAATAGACAACCTAAGTATATAAAGGAGCTTTGGTTCATTAACCAAACTTCTTAAAAATTAACAATCACTAAATAATAGACAACTTAAGTATATAAAGGAGCTTTGGTTCGTTAACCAAACTTCTTAAAAATTAACAATCACTAAATAATAGACAACCTAAGTATATAAAGGAGCTTTGGTTCGTTAACCAAGCTCCTTAAAAATTAACAATCACTAAATAATAGACAACCTAAGTATATAAAGGAGCTTTGGTTCGTTAACCAAACTTCTTAAAAATTAACAATCACTAAATAATAGACAACCTAAGTATATAAAGGAGCTTTGGTTCGTTAACCAAGCTCCTTAAAAATTAACAATCACTAAATAATAGACAACCTAAGTATATAAAGGAGCTTTGGTTCGTTAACCAAGCTCCTTAAAAATTAACAATCACTAAATAATAGACAACCTAAGTATATAAAGGAGCTTTGGTTCGTTAACCAAACTTCTTAAAAATTAACAATCACTAAATAATAGACAACCTAAGTATATAAAGGAGCTTTGGTTCGTTAACCAAACTTCTTAAAAATTAACAATCACTAAATAATAGACAACCTAAGTATATAAAGGAGCTTTGGTTCGTTAACCAAACTTCTTAAAAATTAACAATCACTAAATAATAGACAACTTAAGTATATAAAGGAGCTTTGGTTCGTTAACCAAACTTCTTAAAAATTAGCAATCACTAAATAATAGACAACCTAAGTATATAAAGGAGCTTTGGTTCGTTAACCAAGCTCCTTAAAAATTAACAATCACTAAATAATAGACAACCTAAGTATATAAAGGAGCTTTGGTTCGTTAACCAAACTTCTTAAAAATTAACAATCACTAAATAATAGACAACCTAAGTATATAAAGGAGCTTTGGTTCGTTAACCAAGCTCCTTAAAAATTAACAATCACTAAATAATAGACAACCTAAGTATAAAAAGGAGCTTTGGTTCGTTAACCAAGCTCCTTAAAAATTAACAATCACTAAATAATAGACAACCTAAGTATATAAAGGAGCTTTGGTTCGTTAACCAAGCTCCTTAAAAATTAACAATCACTAAATAATAGACAACCTAAGTATATAAAGGAGCTTTGGTTCGTTAACCAAACTTCTTAAAAATTAACAATCTCTAAATAATAGACAACTTAAGTATATAAAGGAGCTTTGGTTCGTTAACCAAACTTCTTAAAAATTAACAATCACTAAATAATAGACAACCTAAGTATATAAAGGAGCTTTGGTTCGTTAACCAAGCTCCTTAAAAATTAACAATCACTAAATAATAGACAACCTAAGTATATAAAGGAGCTTTGGTTCGTTAACCAAACTTCTTAAAAATTAACAATCACTAAATAATAGACAACCTAAGTATATAAAGGAGCTTTGGTTCGTTAACCAAGCTCCTTAAAAATTAACAATCACTAAATAATAGACAACCTAAGTATATAAAGGAGCTTTGGTTCGTTAACCAAACTTCTTAAAAATTAATAATCACTAAATAATAGACAACCTAAGTATATAAAGGAGCTTTGGTTCGTTAACCAAACTTCTTAAAAATTAATAATCACTAAATAATAGACAACCTAAGTATATAAAGGAGCTTTGGTTCGTTAACCAAACTTCTTAAAAATTAACAATCACTAAATAATAGACAACCTAAGTATATAAAGGAGCTTTGGTTCGTTAACCAAGCTCCTTAAAAATTAACAATCACTAAATAATAGACAACCTAAGTATATAAAGGAGCTTTGGTTCGTTAACCAAACTTCTTAAAAATTAACAATCACTAAATAATAGACAACTTAAGTATATAAAGGAGCTTTGGTTCGTTAACCAAACTTCTTAAAAATTAACAATCACTAAATAATAGACAACCTAAGTATATAAAGGAGCTTTGGTTCGTTAACCAAGCTCCTTAAAAATTAACAATCACTAAATAATAGACAACCTAAGTATATAAAGGAGCTTTGGTTCGTTAACCAAGCTCCTTAAAAATTAACAATCACTAAATAATAGACAACCTAAGTATATAAAGGAGCTTTGGTTCGTTAACCAAACTTCTTAAAAATTAACAATCACTAAATAATAGACAACCTAAGTATATAAAGGAGCTTTGGTTCATTAACCAAACTTCTTAAAAATTAACAATCACTAAATAATAGACAACCTAAGTATATAAAGGAGCTTTGGTTCGTTAACCAAACTTCTTAAAAATTAACAATCACTAAATAATAGACAACCTAAGTATATAAAGGAGCTTTGGTTCGTTAACCAAGCTCCTTAAAAATTAACAATCACTAAATAATAGACAACCTAAGTATATAAAGGAACTTTGGTTCGTTAACCAAACTTCTTAAAAATTAACAATCACTAAATAATAGACAACCTAAGTATATAAAGGAGCTTTGGTTCATTAACCAAACTTCTTAAAAATTAACAATCACTAAATAATAGACAACCTAAGTATATAAAGGAGCTTTGGTTCATTAACCAAACTTCTTAAAAATTAACAATCACTAAATAATAGACAACCTAAGTATATAAAGGAGCTTTGGTTCGTTAACCAAACTTCTTAAAAATTAACAATCACTAAATAATAGACAACCTAAGTATATAAAGGAGCTTTGGTTCATTAACCAAACTTCTTAAAAATTAACAATCACTAAATAATAGACAACCTAAGTATATAAAGGAGCTTTGGTTCGTTAACCAAGCTCCTTAAAAATTAACAATCACTAAATAATAGACAACCTAAGTATATAAAGGAACTTTGGTTCGTTAACCAAGCTCCTTAAAAATTAACAATCACTAAATAATAGACAACCTAAGTATATAAAGGAACTTTGGTTCGTTAACCAAGCTCCTTAAAAATTAACAATCACTAAATAATAGACAACCTAAGTATATAAAGGAGCTTTGGTTCATTAACCAAGCTCCTTAAAAATTAACAATCACTAAATAATAGACAACCTAAGTATATAAAGGAACTTTGGTTCATTAACCAAACTTCTTAAAAATTAACAATCACTAAATAATAGACAACCTAAGTATATAAAGGAGCTTTGGTTCATTAACCAAACTTCTTAAAAATTAACAATCACTAAATAATAGACAACCTAAGTATATAAAGGAACTTTGGTTCGTTAACCAAGCTCCTTAAAAATTCACAATCACTAAATAATAGACAACCTAAGTATATAAAGGAGCTTTGGTTCGTTAACCAAGCTCCTTAAAAATTAACAATCACTAAATAATAGACAACCTAAGTATATAAAGGAGCTTTGGTTCGTTAACCAAACTTCTTAAAAATTAACAATCACTAAATAATAGACAACCTAAGTATATAAAGGAGCTTTGGTTCGTTAACCAAGCTCCTTAAAAATTAACAATCACTAAATAATAGACAACCTAAGTATATAAAGGAGCTTTGGTTCGTTAACCAAACTTCTTAAAAATTAACAATCACTAAATAATAGACAACCTAAGTATATAAAGGAGCTTTGGTTCGTTAACCAAGCTCCTTAAAAATTAACAATCACTAAATAATAGACAACCTAAGTATATAAAGGAGCTTTGGTTCGTTAACCAAACTTCTTAAAAATTAACAATCAATAAATAATAGACAACCTAAGTATATAAAGGAGCTTTGGTTCGTTAACCAAACTTCTTAAAAATTAACAATCACTAAATAATAGACAACCTAAGTATATAAAGGAGCTTTGGTTCGTTAACCAAGCTCCTTAAAAATTAACAATCACTAAATAATAGACAACCTAAGTATATAAAGGAGCTTTGGTTCGTTAACCAAACTTCTTAAAAATTAACAATCACTAAATAATAGACAACCTAAGTATATAAAGGAGCTTTGGTTCGTTAACCAAACTTCTTAAAAATTAACAATCACTAAATAATAGACAACCTAAGTATATAAAGGAGCTTTGGTTCGTTAACCAAACTTCTTAAAAATTAACAATCACTAAATAATAGACAACCTAAGTATATAAAGGAGCTTTGGTTCGTTAACCAAACTTCTTAAAAATTAACAATCAGTAAATAATAGACAACCTAAGTATATAAAGGAGCTTTGGTTCGTTAACCAAACTTCTTAAAAATTAACAATCAATAAATAATAGACAACCTAAGTATATAAAGGAGCTTTGGTTCGTTAACCAAACTCCTTAAAAATTAACAATCACTAAATAATAGACAGCCTAAGTATACAAAGGAGCTTTGGTTCGTTAACCAAACTTCTTAAAAATTAATAATCAATAAATAATAGACAACCTAAGTATATAAAGGAGCTTTGGTTCATTAACCAAACTTCTTAAAAATTAACAATCACTAAATAATAGACAACTTAAGTATATAAAGGAGCTTTGGTTCGTTAACCAAGCTCCTTAAAAATTAACAATCACTAAATAATAGACAACCTAAGTATATAAAGGAGCTTTGGTTCGTTAACCAAACTTCTTAAAAATTAATAATCAATAAATAATAGACAACCTAAGTATATAAAGGAGCTTTGGTTCATTAACCAAACTTCTTAAAAATTAACAATCACTAAATAATAGACAACTTAAGTATATAAAGGAGCTTTGGTTCGTTAACCAAGCTCCTTAAAAATTAACAATCACTAAATAATAGACAACCTAAGTATATAAAGGAGCTTTGGTTCGTTAACCAAACTTCTTAAAAATTAATAATCAATAAATAATAGACAACCTAAGTATATAAAGGAGCTTTGGTTCGTTAACCAAACTTCTTAAAAATTAACAATCACTAAATAATAGACAACCTAAGTATATAAAGGAGCTTTGGTTCGTTAACCAAACTTCTTAAAAATTAACAATCACTAAATAATAGACAACTTAAGTATATAAAGGAGCTTTGGTTCGTTAACCAAGCTCCTTAAAAATTAACAATCACTAAATAATAGACAACCTAAGTATATAAAGGAGCTTTGGTTCGTTAACCAAACTTCTTAAAAATTAATAATCAATAAATAATAGACAACCTAAGTATATAAAGGAGCTTTGGTTCGTTAACCAAACTTCTTAAAAATTAACAATCACTAAATAATAGACAACCTAAGTATATAAAGGAGCTTTGGTTCGTTAACCAAACTTCTTAGAAATTAACAATCAATAAATAATAGACAACCTAAGTATATAAAGGAGCTTTGGTTCGTTAACCAAACTTCTTAAAAATTAACAATCAATAAATAATACACAACCTAAGTATATAAAGGAGCTTTGGTTCGTTAACCAAACTCCTTAAAAATTAACAATCACTAAATAATAGACAGCCTAAGTATATAAAGGAGCTTTGGTTCGTTAACCAAACTTCTTAAAAATTTATAATCAATAAATAATAGACAACCTAAGTATATAAAGGAGCTTTGGTTCATTAACCAAACTTCTTAAAAATTAACAATCACTAAATAATAGACAACTTAAGTATATAAAGGAGCTTTGGTTCGTTAACCAAGCTCCCTAAAAATTAACAATCACTAAATAATAGACAACCTAAGTATATAAAGGAGCTTTGGTTCATTAACCAAACTTCTTAAAAATTAACAATCACTAAATAATAGACAACTTAAGTATATAAAGGAGCTTTGGTTCGTTAACCAAACTTCTTAAAAATTAATAATCAATAAATAATAGACAACCTAAGTATATAAAGGAGCTTTGGTTCATTAACCAAACTTCTTAAAAATTAACAATCACTAAATAATAGACAACTTAAGTATATAAAGGAGCTTTGGTTCGTTAACCAAGCTCCTTAAAAATTAACAATCACTAAATAATAGACAACTTAAGTATATAAAGGAGATTTGGTTCATTAACCAAACTTCTTAAAAATTAGGTCTAACAATCACTAAGTAATAGACAACTTAAGTATATAAAGGAGCTTTGGTTCATTAACCAAACTTCTTAAAAATTAATAATCAATAAATAATAGACAGCCTAAGTATATAAAGGAGCTTTGGTTCATTAACCAAACTTCTTAAAAATTAATAATCAATAAATAATAGACAGCCTAAGTATATAAAGGAGCTTTGGTTCATTAACCAAACTTCTTAAAAATTAATAATCAATAAATAATAGACAGCCTAAGTATATAAAGGAGCTTTGGTTCATTAACCAAACTTCTTAAAAATTAATAATCAATAAATAATAGACAGCCTAAGTATATAAAGGAGCTTTGGTTCATTAACCAAACTTCTTAAAAATTAATAATCAATAAATAATAGACAACTTAAGTATATAAAGGAGCTTTGGTTCATTAACCAAACTTCTTAAAAATTAATAATCAATAAATAATAGACAGCCTAAGTATATAAAGGAACTTTGGTTCGTTAACCAAGCTCCTTAAAAATTAACAATCACTAAATAATAGACAACCTAAGTATATAAAGGAGCTTTGGTTCGTTAACCAAACTTCTTAAAAATTAATAATCAATAAATAATAGACAGCCTAAGTATATAAAGGAGCTTTGGTTCATTAACCAAACTTCTTAAAAATTAACAATCACTAAATAATAGACAACTTAAGAATATAAAGGAGCTTTGGTTCATTAACCAAACTTCTTAAAAAATAACAATCACTAAATAATAGACAACTTAAGTATATAAAGGAGCTTTGGTTCATTAACCAAACTTCTTAAAAATTAACAATCACTAAATAATAGACAACTTAAGTATATAAAGGAGCTTTGGTTCATTAACCAAACTTCTTAAAAATTAACAATCACTAAATAATAGACAACTTAAGTATATAAAGGAGCTTTGGTTCATTAACCAAACTTCTTAAAAATTAACAATCACTAAATAATAGACAACTTAAGTATATAAAGGAGCTTTGGTTCGTTAACCAAGCTCCTTAAAAATTAACAATCACTAAATAATAGACAACTTAAGTATATAAAGGAGATTTGGTTCATTAACCAAACTTCTTAAAAATTAGGTCTAACAATCACTAAATAATAGACAACTTAAGTATATAAAGGAGCTTTGGTTCATTAACCAAACTTCTTAAAAATTAATAATCAATAAATAATAGACAGCCTAAGTATATAAAGGAGCTTTGGTTCATTAACCAAACTTCTTAAAAATTAATAATCAATAAATAATAGACAGCCTAAGTATATAAAGGAGCTTTGGTTCATTAACCAAACTTCTTAAAAATTAATAATCAATAAATAATAGACAGCCTAAGTATATAAAGGAGCTTTGGTTCATTAACCAAACTTCTTAAAAATTAATAATCAATAAATAATAGACAACTTAAGTATATAAAGGAGCTTTGGTTCATTAACCAAACTTCTTAAAAATTAATAATCAATAAATAATAGACAGCCTAAGTATATAAAGGAACTTTGGTTCGTTAACCAAGCTCCTTAAAAATTAACAATCACTAAATAATAGACAACCTAAGTATATAAAGGAGCTTTGGTTCGTTAACCAAACTTCTTAAAAATTAATAATCAATAAATAATAGACAGCCTAAGTATATAAAGGAGCTTTGGTTCATTAACCAAACTTCTTAAAAATTAACAATCACTAAATAATAGACAACTTAAGTATATAAAGGAGCTTTGGTTCATTAACCAAACTTCTTAAAAATTAACAATCACTAAATAATAGACAACTTAAATATATAAAGGAGATTTGGTTCATTAACCAAACTTCTTAAAAATTAGGTCTAACAATCACTAAATAATAGACAACTTAAGTATATAAAGGAGCTTTGGTTCATTAACCAAACTTCTTAAAAATTAACAATCACTAAATAATAGACAACTTAAGTATATAAAGGAGCTTTGGTTCGTTAACCAAGCTCCTTAAAAATTAACAATCACTAAATAATAGACAGCCTAAGTATATAAAGGAGCTTTGGTTCATTAACCAAACTTCTTAAAAATTAACAATCACTAAATAATAGACAGCCTAAGTATATAAAGGAGCTTTGGTTCATTAACCAAACTTCTTAAAAACTAACAATCACTAAATAATAGACAACCTCAGTATATAAAGGAGCTTTGGTTCGTTAACCAAACTCCTTAAAAATTAACAATCACTAAATAATAGACAGCCTAAGTATATAAAGGAGCTTTGGTTCGTTAACCAAACTTCTTAAAAATTAACAATCACTAAATAATAGACAGCCTAAGTATATAAAGGAGCTTTGGTTCATTAACCAAACTTCTTAAAAATTAACAATCACTAAATAATAGACAGCCTAAGTATATAAAGGAGCCTTGGTTCATTAACCAAACTTCTTAAAAATTAATGATCAATAAAAGACTATTTTCTAAATGGAAATAGTATGAAGCTTTTATAGCGATTAGTACTATAGATTGCATTTGAAGAATCTGGTGTGTGCAAAGTTTCTTGTATTGAAAAAAAATATGTTAACTGCTATATGCAAGTGATCAATCTTTAATTACTCAGTTTTTGCATATGATAGATGATACTCAGTTTTTTCAAAATCATTAGTCAGTTGTCTCCTTGAACCTACATCAGGATTTCTCAATCTATGTAATATCATGATCCTTTTTTTAAAATCAGATCCCCTTGCCAACGACCTCCATTAGTAATTTTTAGTTTAATTAGTAATATTTTTTTTGATTATTTGTCTGTTGCTTACAGTTGCATTTATAATTTCCTTGTATTTCAATAGGGAGTCTTTTACCAATTTCATTCTTCTTCTTCTACTCCAATTGTTTCAAGATTCTATGCTTATTTTTGTATATACAGTATATTCTTTGCTATAATTGGCAATAAGAATGAATATACATAAGAATATGTAGGCTTATATCAAATTTAGAAATTGAAAAATAATCTTTTAAGAATATTTTTTCCACTAATGCATCCTAATTATATTGGTTTTTCACCTCTTTTCTCGACGCACATGGTATTCCTCTCGGGAGTCCCTCTAAGGATCCCAAATTCTAGGTTGACAATCCTGGCCTTCAGAACATAAATGTGCGACTTAAATCTACAAATTTCATTTTATTTCTAATTCTCAATCCATACTTATACTTCGGCGAAATTGAATTATTAGGTGGAATGAGTTGTGATCGAACCACAGAACAGTATGTAGGTAGTTCAATTTCGGAAATGTAGCTGCGGATGACAGGGAAAACTTGTTTGGTATGTTCCATTGCATTGAATTATATGGGAATGTTGAACTTTTTTTCCAGTTTATTCGAAAGTTAGAAAAATGTGACACATCATTGTTTTCCCCCGAACCGCTCATACGTATATTATTTAATACATTTAATTTAATATAACTATTTAATAAGATATTTCTAGTGTCCATAACTATTTCGTTTACTCATAAAAAAAACTAAATCGTTTAATGGAAAAAATGAAACCGTGTAACGTAAAACGTTCCAGAAAAATGTATTTTTTTTAAAAGTAGCTCTAAGAACAGTATTACAACCCCCCCCCCCAGAAGTCCGTCCTGGATCCGTCCCTGCTTCAATACTAAGTTTACGCATGAATTAGCACATCAGCTGGATTGGAAATTTACACAGGCAACGTCGGAGGCGTTGTTCATACTTCTATATGGTTATATTTGAATGTACTGTATGTGTATGAATGTATATTTCAACGTAACTCCGGAACGTCTGGAGCAATTTTAACCAAATTTGGTAGACATGTGGCTTTTAATCTGAAAAAAAAAAAAAAAATGCTGTTGGAGTAAGACACCTCAAGGAGTGGGAGTTGGAAGGAGCGATATGTGAAAATAACGCAAAATGACTGACGTTAGAGTGCAATTCATAGCTTTCGGAGTCGCTGAAATGACTCGTGACGCTTCCAATAGCGCTTAAATCAAAGTTCATCCTCATCGGTAGAGAGTCAAGAAGAGGTGAAAAATAAAATGTCAAAAATGACTGAGATTTGTGTCGAATTCATAGTTCTTTGCTGTCGGGAAAACGGCCGACTCGTTTGAAATGACTTTTGGAAGATAATAGTATCTACTTCAAGTTTGAATTTTAAGCATATCAATTTGACTACAGGCGTGTTCTGTGAATGTAGCACGTTTCAATAGAATATCTTATGTTTCTTTCCTTGAAACAAATATTCTTAGGGGGTAGGGGATTCAAACAGGATTGAGTATAGCCCGCTCCCCCCAGTGATTTTTAACGAATCATAGTGATTCTAACGATTCATACTTGTTCATAATGAATCGGAATCGCATGTTATAAAGATTTAAGATGTAAATCTTGTGGTAAGGAAGTTTTAGTATGAGTAGTAGTAGTAGTAGTAGTAGTAGTAGTAGTAGCGGTAGTAGTAGTAGTAGTAGCAGTAGTAGTGGTAGTTAGTAGCAATAGTAGTAGTAGTAGTGGTAGTTAGTAGCAATAGTAGTAGTAGTAGTAGTAGTAGGAATGGGTTAGAAGCCCCGCAGGGGTTGGTTGGGTTCTGTTCTCGATATAAGTAGTAGTAGTGACTCTTCCAGTTCCGGTGACAAAGAACTGGGGGGAGCGGGCTATACACAAGCCTTCAAACATTTCCCATAAACCTATTCTTCCCGTGCGAAAAACGGACACATCAGCTAGTTAAGGTATGTACAGTATATAAACAACGGATTGATTACATAAGTTTTGATGTGTTAACATTTTAACAATTAAAATATTAACAATAATAGCTATTGTATGCTGTATAAATAACAGTAATTCCATTCAAAACTACTTTGCAAGACTAATTACAACCACTGAACGGGAAATAAATACAGTTTCTATTATTTCGATGATACTCCAATCAAGTCTAGCCGTTTCAAGCAGAAGTGTACAATTAGACAATCAGTAAGGCTTTTCTCTCTCCCCCTCTCTGTTTTTTTGCTAAGCTTTCTTATCTCACGAATAAGTCATATATAAATTTACTGCTTGTTTTTTATTTTTTATTCTGGTTTTGACATTTAATCATAAAATAAATAAAGCAAAACAAACAGATAAATATATTGCATGTTTTCTAGTCAAGATTAAATGTTTTGTTTACATTAGCGTCCACTCGGGGGAAATTGCTGAAGGCCGTTGGAGGGAAAGAGTTTCTGAATGGTTGAGACACTTTCGTCCCATTCGGTTGGTAACACTGAGTTATCAAGTAAATATGGCTACCGTGGTGTTGGCAAGTTGTCCGTGTTAGTGCCGAGTTTATTTAATTTGAGAGCTTGGATGTGAAAGGTGAGGGTATTTTATATAACGTCATAATATCTGGACATTATTATAGTGTTGATTTGAATGTGAAACAATTCAACTTTTAAATATATCATGAGAATTTAGTTAAAATAGCATCTGACAGCAGATGCTATTATTTCAACGTTTCTATATGAAAAGAAAGTTTAATAAACACGGAAGTGGTTGTTTGTGTGAATATTGAAGTGCAAGAATGTTGATAACAGTGAAATATTTACTAAGACAATCAATTTGTACGTTTTAATGTAGAGAAAAAAGTGCATCTTGATTCGTACGACCGTAAGTGACAGCGGTGGTGGGACTGCACTGGGTCACACCCTAGGAGTCATAATCTAACCTGGTTTTGTTATGTAAATCTGGTTGTGTACTTCGCGAGTCAACTGATATTGGAACATTTTGTGTATTCATTTACTTCGGAAATGTGAAAGAAAGGTGAGAAAGTTTGCCATCACAACTGTTACGTGCGAGTCATTCTATTTCTAACAATAGATCGGCTATCGGAAAATATAAGATTCTGTCTAGGTTTTGAAACCATAAAAAAAAAAAAAAAAAAATGTTTATTTAAAAAAAATGTTTGGTCTATGCATACCAGTTTTTCACGATTTCAAAAATTATATTGATGAGAATGAATGCATTATTTGACGGTAAGTTATTTACTAATTGATCGTGTTTGGAGAAAGTGAGTGCCGCGACCGTCACTGTACCATGGTGAAAGCAAGTACATTTTTCTCATTAGAATGTATGTTAATGTAATCACATAATTTCTCAAGGCGATGACAAATATCGGTATGAGTAGACCTAGTTTTGTGGCTTACGACCTATGTCAAAAAATTTCATTCAAAACTGGTTAGGGTGAGCTATAAATATTTCTTTATTTAAAATTACATGGTTACGTTGAGAAAGTTTTTGTAGTGACACTGGAAAGCTGTCGTATCGACACAGACAATTTATTGACGCTAGTATCAATTTTAATAACTTTATATTTGTGTATGGATATTTTTGACCACGTAGCCAAATAAAAAGGTTAATAGATTCATAGGACAAATATAAATAATTATGCAGTAAGTTCTTAATTTAAAACTTAGAACTTTATATTAGAGTAAAAGTAATGATGAGTAGTAACTTCTGAGTAATTGGATCGCAAGAATATTTTGTCTTTGGAGTGCATAATCTCTTATATGATTCCTGCATTGTTTGCTAAAGCGTCCATTAGCCTACAAGCCTAATACAAGGACTAAGACAAAATAGTGGTAAAGTATTTTACTTTTATAGAAAGTTTTTTTTTTTCACTGCGAATTTAGGGTGAATATTGAAGTGAACTATACATTGCCCGCTCTAGTTAGTATCCTTTTTCAGATACGAGAACTTATATACTCGATTAATCACAAATTTCCCTAACCCAAATCTACCCTACCCTGCTTTGCTATACCCTTTTAAAGCACTCCTACGTATCGATGCACAGCTGGAGCGTGTGTTGTAAAGTTTACTCGAATATTGATCAAACTGATTGAAAAAAAAAAGAAAGTTTGATTATCAACTTTCAGCTGTCTTAAGGCAGGGTTCCAGAACACTGACCTGCGTCCCCATTGAGTCGTAAGTAAATAGAAAGTAATCAACTAACCACTACTAACCCGCCTTCGCTCATTGTCACTCGCTCGGCATTATTATGTGGATTAAGTATTGAGCTTTGATAAAAAAAAGGAACCAACCTGGCTACTAACCCATCTTCACCTATATTTGCGGGCCAGCATTTTAGAACCTTTTGACAGACTGTCCATTACTATGTATTAAGAGTGACAATTCCATAACCGTTATAACGATAATGGTAGTTTTAAGTTGAACATGTGTATGTAGGGCACATGTTATGTAAGAATAAAGGCATTACTCAAGCAGACGGTTGTACCAAATTTTTAGATTTCTTACATTTTCAGGTTAGGTTTAGAACTTCTAAAATACTGGTAATAATTCTTAGGTTAGGTAAGTTACAATACTTTCACTGCTGTTCAAATTTCATCTCAATATACCGTGCACTGACAGAAATTACTTATATTCACACACTCGTTCCCTCACGAAAAATGTTTCACATCATATTTTACTTTATAAATTTTCTATTTGGTAGAACCGTCTGCTCGAGTGAACCCAGAATAAACGCTTATTTTCGCCTAGCTGTTTATGCAGTCCGACCCAATAACTTATTTAGAGGATTGCACAGTAGCGTGAGAATTCAACAATTCGCTTATGATCAAGAGTTTTAGGATATTGGACGTACATAAAACCAACGTTACAATCTTATACATCCCACTGGCGTGAGTCTAATAGAGTGGGTCATATAGGCCTCTTTTGACGTATGTGATCCTATAACAAAACGTTTGCCACATTCTTTTATTATAAGCAAGCAATATTTGTTTGCTACTGTGCAGGTTGCATAAAAGCTAGGGAGTGGTACATATTTTAAACAGGATTTGGAGCAGTGATGTGCCGTAAACTATAATTTTACGTCTACGCGATTGTCTACTGTAATCTACATTACACCTTTTCCCGTGTAGACTATGTAGACAACCACTATCAAATGTAAGGAACAATTTCGTTGCTCGTTTGTTCATATTTCCTCATTCAATTGTTTTGCTTCGGTGCAGCGAAAGATTAGGGAAACGACTAACATATAAAAAGTAGAGGGAATTATCTAATCTGTATGTTTACTCTTCTCTGCACATACCACTTCCTCAGATTTTCCACTTCGAGCACTGCTTTTATAATGAAATTTACAAAACTAATTCTCACCTGTGGGCTTTCAGTCCTGAATCAGCTGTATTTGCCAATTTTTTCTTGCATATTTTACAAAATGTATAATATTTTTCATTGTCCTTCATCAAGACGAAACTAAGTATTCGAAAATTACTATTCGCTGGTCTAGGCATTTTATTTTGTACGCAATTTCGCAAGGTAACGATAAAATATAAAGCTCCTTTATTGTCCACGATGCCATATTAAATTACGTGTTGTTGACATATTCTACATAGTCTACGTTGTTTACACTGTCTACGCATAGTTGACACGTAAACGTAAACTATTGGTTTTTACGCGTAGACGCACATCTCTGATTTGGAGTGCTTATCATTACCCGTTAAGATGTTAATCGATCTCATTATCTATTGCAAGAAACAAAATTCAAAACTTCGCTTAACAGTTATTGTTTAAAGTATCGAGCGTACATAATACTAACATGACAATCTTATAAATCCCAGTACCGTGATTCTAATAAAAAAGTGGGTCAGATAGGCCTCTTTTGACGTACCTGATCTTAACACAGTGTTTGTGCATTCAAGACCACGACAAGAAAATTGCTTATGTAATTATTATTTTGTTCCACAACTTATCCGACTTTTTAAAAAGCTAAAATAACCGTATCCTAACCTATTCTTATAACCTGGGAATAAATCCTACGTTTTTAATGAAATTTTCTTTCAGACAAAACGAGAGATTACTTGTAAGTATTTCGCACGTTCAATTAATAAGTTATTCCTCATTAGCAATAGCAATTTTGTTTCTACTGATTTATTTTCGTCAGTGCCTATCGCATACTATACAGATGGGTATCAGTCTAATAGACTGTGCTCAAGACTTGTAGTCTGGTTCGTAACTCAAAGGATATCAGGTCATTTGTTTTTCATATTGATGTAAATAGAATAGTGATGGCACTGTCGTGAAAAAAGTCTAGTCAATGGATTCGAGTTGCGCGTTTTTACAAGCTTACCCCTCCCCACTCGCGTTTATCTTTTTTATCGACCGTTTCTGTAATCCCGGGGGAAGGAGACTTAATTGTTGCAAGGAGAGCAGTGAGTCAAGAATTAGTATGAAGAAAACTATTATCGCAAATCTACTGCCTTACCTTGTATTACAAAGTAGTTGTATTTTAATCGAACAGGATTGGTTTTGCTTCCCATAAGCCGAGTTCAATCTTACGTGGTACCCCTAACTGCCGCTCCTGTTTAGAACACCATTCTACTTCATGACATTTTATTTAATATTTTCCAGAACCATTTTCAAGTGCAGGTATGACGCAAACTGGAGTCTATTTATGACTATATTAGTATTATATCACTCTACATTGTGTATAAAAATAGGCACCAGGTATTCTGTGATGCACTCTTGCCAATTCTATACAATAAGTTTTTATGCAGACAAAAGTGTTGACTTATTTTCTTTAACTACAATAGAGATGCCACATTGTCTTGATACTTAGTCTTCCTTTCCAAGCGCTGCTATCGGCTGAAGGAATTCCACTCTCTTTCGTCATCCGTAGAGCAATGTTGCCGCACTTCGGAACGCGAATCTTGCGGTCAGTACAGAACGTGCGAATTCTATACGATAGTTTCTTGATTTTAAATCTGGCAATAGCGTAGACGACTGCAAGGTTCTCTCGCTCAGCAACAGCTCAACCCTTATTGGCTCAACGCGTGGGTGTGTCGAGGGTGTGAGCTTTAGTTCGCATTTTTGCCACGGCTCAAGACATATTGGCAGCATAATACTACTGTCCAACCGCTGTCAGTTGCGTAAACCTGTTTAAGGGCTTACAGAGTTGTAGACTAAATATCACTTACGCCATTGTGTACTCAGTAGAATAAAAGCAAAGAAAATTGTAATTAGTACAACTATTAAAAAGCAAGATACACAAAATTAAAACGATAAGACAAGAGAGTAAAGTTCAAATCAACTGGGAGGTAAAACTGGTTATTTATAGGGACAAAGGTGTAAAAGGTCAAGTGTGAATGTGTACATAGAAGTTTTCAAACATAAAAATGGGACTCAGTTGACATTTTGGGGAGCAAGGAGCACAATGGGGTAAGTGATATTTATTCTTCAATAATGTCCTAAACAGGAGTCAGGGGTAGAAGGTAATATTTCGAGTTTTGAATTATGTTTCCAAGAGCACAGTATAGTAACTGAGTTCAATATAGTTTTGAATTATCTGAATAGGTGAATAAATATTATCAGGAACTTAATCCTTATTTCATTCTGGGAGGGGCAACTGATTAACATCATTGATAAAAAGGAAAGTTCTAGAACACAGGTCCCTCCTTATAAAACTGATGAGATTTATTTTACTTAGGCTACCTTGTTTTGATTCGTTTTCGTTCCTCGTTCTTTTCTGCATTCTTTTCTTCCAGGTTTTTTTTTCTTTTTTCTTTTTTTTTTCGTTGAAATATATTATTACCCAAATTAAGAATACTGTACTTCAATCTTTGAACAGTCCATTACCATGTTTGTTTACTTAACTACATTAGTCATATGTGGGTCTACTGTTTTATACATAAAGTAATAATAATGTTTTAACTAACTATAATTTTAGATAAATAAAGTTTTTGTTATTTCTTTGATTTTTATGTGCATACATTTTATTTTAGTTTGCTTTTTGTTTTATTTGAAATTCCATTCAGTTTTGTTTTCGTATTCGAAGTCGATGTTGAATTGTTCATTGATAGTAGGCGTGGTATGTGTGAATGTGTCGAAGTATTTATATATGGCAATATGTTGCTTCACACCTCGTGTGTTCTGTGTACATTTTATAGTTTGTTTTAGTGTTTCATTTCTTGATTCTATTGTGTTTGTTTGTGTGTTTGGGTTTTGTCGGTTTATAAAATGTTTTTTTGTAGCATACAGTGGGGTGTTCTTTGAAATTCATTTGTTCGCAATGGGTATATTGTTTTGCAGTCTGAGGTTATTGATGTTCCTGGTTAGTTTCGTTTTTTTTAGGACAATTTGGGTGAAGTACGACAAAATAAATTATTCCAAATTATTAATTAACCAAAATTCCACGTACATTGAAGGATTTCTTTTAATAACATATATTCTAAAATAATATACTTTGGGGTGTATGTGTGTGGGGGGGGGCGCTTTGCCTCCCCCACTGTTATTTTATAATGTAGATAATTAGAAGAAATCTTTTATGCAAGTGGTATTTTGGTTAGTTAATAGTTTGAAATAGTTTACTTTGTTGTAATTCACCTAACTTGGCCTCTGGGTCGTGAACCTGAAGGGGGATCTGTTCTAGAACCTTGCCTTGATAAAACTCTAAATTGTGGATCGTACTTATTGTATGTAGCGTACTTATGTTCTATGAAGAAATGTAATTTATAGTTCTACTTATGCTTTGAGGCTAAAGGAGTTTGGTAATTCAAGAAACTGAGTGGGTATGAACTAATTGGTAGAATGAAAATTCAGGAGGAAACGGAGAACCTGTGGACACGATGTTGTCCACCAAAAACTCAAATTGCCTGGGATAGAACCAAGAGCTCCTCGCACCAGAATGAACACTCTACCATGGACCCCGATAGCAGAACTTTCTTTGTCTTTCTGCGATGAGCTTTTGTGTCAAAAATTTTCTGCAGGAATTTCAAAACAAAAAATCAAGGTATACTATCATGTTTTTATTACAACGTTACATGAAGCATGGTAAACAATTTTCAGCGGTATCCCTAGTTCGAGTTACAACCTGTGAAGTCACGTTTTCTGAAAGAGTTTTGCTAAAAGAAGCAGATTAAAGTATTTCTGATACGATACACCGTCTTTTGTAATGAAAGCAGCTTTAAGGAATTTTCTTATATATATCCTGATGGGATCCATTTAGATAATGTATGTAAGTTGATCTAATGTTCCAATATCATCACTAAGTCCTTCCTTTGCTGCTGGCCTTTTCTCCATCATATTAGTAACCACTTTCACATATTGCCTCAGACAATGATATATTCAAACAAAACATCATTAGCTTTACTGCAACAGAGTATTTGTCTCTGAAATCTGTTACTGAACTTTAAAAAGAGTTTTCAATTCAAAAAACTCCTTCACTTGAGCTGGTTATCAAGTCATATTTTTATACTTTCTGTTGGCTTTTTTTTTTTTTTTTTATCCTCTGCTAATTTTTCTGCACAGGCCCGGCAGATCGTTGCATGTTCTGCTATGGGGCACTGGACCACCGTCCATCCTCCTAGTTCGTAACTATTTTGTTGAGATGTGGGGTTATTTTATTTTGTTTCAGAAAAATTTCGCAGATGCCCAATTTAACAATTTTTTAGAAGTCGTCGACAAAGATGTCAACTCTCACACTATAACTATTTGGTTAAAAACAACTACTTCGTGATATAAGGTAAGACTGTGTATTTCAGTTATTCATCACGTTTTATATGGCGTCTATTTATCAGCAGTTAGAGACCTGCTATTATAATCTTTGGTGTGTATATAAACAATGTTTTGCCTCCATCACAGAATACTACATTAGTTGGGTTTTCATTAGTTTCTTATATCAGCATATGCTGGTAGTAAAAAGAATTAAACCATGTATTTTTTTAATTATATTTTTTATAGAAGAGAAATTTTGAGGTGTTTTGAGAAAAGTAATAAAAAATAAAAAAAGTGCATAAACTCTGTGACTACCGTGGGTTCGTTTCTCGGCTATAGTACAAGTTGGAATTTCATGCTGTAGGTTCATATTTCATGTTACCTCATTGTTGAAGAGAAAAAATAAACTCTATGTGGCTAGAAATAGGCCCAACAATTTGAGGAATTTCATTAGGCTAGTTACGCGCAACTCAGCCTACACTTGAGCACACAGAAAAACTGTCATTGTAGTCCTGTGTCTGCCTTTTTCACGTCAAAACTTTTAGTATTATTGCTTTTAAGGAAAATAACCTGGATTTGGAGATTCCATTCCATTTTCTTCTACTTAGAAAAAGGAATTTTATCGTGGCGCAGACATGTATTTGAGTCGCCTGGTATTGCTTTTTCTTCCTTTGTGTTCAGACAGTACATGTTTGTATTTTCTTTGATCATTTTTTGTCATTATTATTTAGTTATTCACAACCAAACCTTCTGCCTTATTTTATATTTAAGAAGTGTGTTAGAAAAGTAATGAGACTGATATTCTTTTAACAATGAGTTTTATTATTTTTCCAAATCAAGGTTATCCCCTTCAAATAGTCTCCCTGGGCAGCTACATAGTGATGAGGGCGTTGTTTCTAGTCTTAGTAGCTGTGGTGCAAGGTTACTACCGGAATATCTTACATTTTGTTGGCTACGCTCTCTTGGATATTACTTTTAATATATTGATTTGAAATGTGCAATTGCCTGTACTATTTGTGAAAATATCACTTTATCTTGGGTTGGCAACAGTATTAACCTGGTTGTATCGGAGAGTATGTCAGTGTTCCCCTGCCTATATTTACTTGGTAGAAAAATCTCAACCTTTTTTGTCCATTACCTTAAAAGTTACAAGGGCGTATCAAGATAAATGGCTCACCCTTTCAATGTTTTATCTTTATGTATAATATTCTCAATTTTTCACGTAGTACAGAACTTTGTTCTGTGATTTCTCCAGTTTTATTTCCGTGATTTCTTCTTCTTTGATGATGATGATGATGATTATATTATTATTATTATTATTATTATTATTATTATTATTATTATTATTATTATTATTATTATTATTATTATTTGTCATTGGCGATCACATATTTTAATGTAGCAATAGGCGTTTTAATGTATAATTAATTATACGTGTTGAAGATGGCGACCAAACACTCTGATCTGATACTACTGAATTTAGACGTGCAGTTTCGTCCTCTGATTATAACTATATGAGATGATTGGTTAGGTAAAACAATGTGACATGCATGAAATCTGTATAGGAATTCTATTTTCGAAGTTAAAGTGATAATGTTGCCATGGGAATTTCGATAGTAAAATGAGAAAATCGATTGAATCAACTGCAAGCACGGTGCACCACTTTTCCCTGGAATTCAGTCAGTGGACAGTTTGGTGGTAGATTGTTTCAATTGATAAGCGAGGTTGTTTATTTTTTCTCCCCAAGAAGGTCCACAGAAAGGCAAGAACTTTCACTTATGATTTCAGTTTAGCAATACTCACAAGTAAACCTTACGTTTGGGTGAATCGAGTTGCTGACTGAGACACATATGAGACAGTAGTACTAAATGTGGTCAGTATTTCAGTGAAGTTGTAGGTGCGAAGCTCCAGGGGTTTAGGAGATACAGCTACCAGAACATCAAATCTAAGTACAGAATAGTCTTCATACAGTTGGAGGTAAAGGCTCTGTAAGACCTCTTGTAACGACAAAAGGTGAATAACAAATATATGGGTACATATTAGGACTAGGGGGAAGTCATATAGTAAGGGAATACCTGACGGCAGCCATCTTGAAATCCGCCATTTTGAATTAAGGTTAAGTTTTTAAAATAGGAATAGGGTCATGTGATACACGATTTAAGACGCAAATTTAATCAGAAGAACAATGGTGACGTTAATTCTGATTTACGCGCAATTGGTAAAAAGTTACAGGGAAATTAAATATTGTTGCAGCATATGCATTAGTCCTTTACCTTACCTTGTAAATTTTGTGTTAATGATAATAATTAAATAAAAAGCAGGTGGATAAATATTAGGTCTATGGTAAGAGTTGCCTTGATGGCGGCCATGTTAATGATAAATCAAAAATGGTTATACCGTTGGATTTATGGTAAAATTTGCTATTAATAAGGTGTCAATGTTATACGTTTTGTTTCAAACTTTTGTCTGATTCAAAATGGCGGATTTGAACATGGCCGCCATCAAGGCAACTCTTACCATAGGCCTAATATTTATCCACCTGCTTTTTATTTAATTATTATCATTAACACAAAATTTACAAGGTGAGGTAAAGAACTAATACATATGCTGCAACAATATTTAATTACCCTTTAACTTTTTACCAATTGCGCATAAATCAAAATTAATGTCACCATTGTTCTTCTGATTAAATTTGCGCCTTAAATCATGTAACACATGACCCTATTCCTATTTTAAAAACTTAATCTTAATTCAAAATGGCAGATTTCAAGATGGCCCCCGTCAGGTATATCCCTACTATATGACTTCCCCTAGTCCTAATATGTACCCATATATTTGTTATTCACCTTTTGTCGTTACAAGAGGTCTTACAGAGCTTTTACCTTCAACTGTATGAAGACTATTCTGTACTTCCATGTGATGTTCTGGTAGCTCTATCTCCTAAACCCCTGGAGCTTCGCACCTAAAACTTCACTGAAATACTGATCACATTTAGTACTACTGTCTCATATGTGTCTCAGTCAGCAACTCGATTCACCCAAACGTAAGGTTTACTTGTCAGAAGTCATCGATGAAGGTGTCAACGCACACCGAAATTGTATGTAGCTCTACTATTTTCGGAATACAACGTAAGGCTAATCATATTTGACGAATACTATAATCGAGTTTTATTTTGTTGAGAATAATGTACGCTCATATCTAAAATTATTGTCGCATGTCTATAAATATTATGTTGTAGAAATATAATTTTGTTAACGAATTCGCCCGGTATTTCTTACAATGTTAGTATGCGTATAATCGGCAAAGACATGTACACGTATGTCGCATGAATAGACAGCAGACTAGAATACACATTAGAAAATTTCTGAATAACAATTGACGGTATTTAATTCAACATGTTAGAACTTTTTTCTGCCCTTAAATACTTTTTCGAAAAATAGGGTATCAGTCAAAAAATTTTTTTTGAAAAGGACCTTCTAACCTTTTCTTATTTCCAAAAACAATTGTAGTATTCTTAAGAACTAGAGTTACATACTCACAGCGTGTAGAAACCACTTATAGTACCAGTAATTTAATACAGTAACAAAGTATATAATAAAAAAATAATAAAGATGTTTACACGTACCATAATTCGAGTCAAGTAACGTGTTAGATTACTTGATCACTCGATTCGATCCTTAGTTTCGGGAAGAACCAGTCACAGTCAACTGTGTAATCAGGTGATTTACGTCATTTAACCATGGTAGCAGATTGTATGAAATAATACCAAGTACACTCATGTCCAAAATGATTGTCGCATATCTATAACTGTCTTCTTGTAAGAATATAATTTGATAATGATTTTCCAGGTTACTTTTAATACTGATACTATGTGTATAATCGGGAAATGTATATTTGTGGTAAATTTCATAGAAAAAGAATTATAAATATGGAAATCAGAATGAGTAAAACAAAATGTTGCTAAATGGACAAGAATGTTTTATTTTCGTTTTATTGTTCTTATTTACTGCTCTTTTGACATGAAATTTGCCACATACATGTCTTTGCCGATTATTCACATACTAACATTATAAGAAATACCGTGCAAATTCGTTATCAAATTATATTCCTACAACAACATATTTATAGACATGCGACAATAATTTTGGACATGAGTGTACATCGAAATATAACCATGCATTGATATATATTATGTAAGAATAGAACCATATTAATTGTAGAAAATTAAAGGCAGGATAATATAGGTATAGATTGGGGAAGTGGAACAGTACAGTATAAATGTGGAAGTGATGCCGCTTATATATAAATCATCTCCATTATTCGATCCACTAGCAACTTAGACATAAATATTTCTAGACGAACGACACAGACTTGCGTATTAATTCACATTATGCGTAACCTGAGGGGCATGATAATGAAACAGTTGGTCATGAGATTACAAAATAGTATAATCCACATGGGTTGTGTTCTGTGAACAAGTTTGGTAGTGTTTGTGATATCTTTACGGTTCGTGTGGGTGGCAGGATTGTTTATTTGCCAAGATACCATAATTTACGCTTTATGTAATGTTAGTTATGAACAAATAAATGTGTAAATTTAGTGAATTTATCTATTTTCGCACTTGGTGCGACCAAGACTGAGCGCATAAGCATCTCTCGAAATTATTTCGTTGAGATAAACAAATGGGCATTGTAAGATTAGCCATATCCTTCAGTTAAGTGAAATGTTCCAGCTGTTTCTATTATTTCATCAAATGACTGGTTTAGTTTGCGGAAGTTGTAAAGAAGCATATATTTTCCAAGTGGGAGGTTTCTGGAGTGCATCAGTTCCTCTGTCTGTCTTTTACAAAAGAATATTTCCTAACTAATACAGTTCTGGATTTTGAACATGGAATCCGAAGAAACAACTTTATTAATAGACCTACAATATCAATCCTCCTCGTGGCAGTTTCATAGAAAAACATTAAACCATTGTGTAAGTATCTTTTCTTATAACTTGGGGGCGCGGTGGTTCTGTGGTAGAGCGTTCACCTCCGGTGCTTGGGGTGCCTGGTTCGATCGCAGCTCGCGCTGTGTGGACCAACACCGTGCTCGTGGGTTTTCTCGGGATTCTCCCGTTTCCTCCCACTTTCTTCATTCCACCATTTCACTCATTTCTCATCATCGTCGTCTCCTTTTGCCTAACCGGCCTAACTGTGGGACGTAAAACTTAAAGATTTCATTTTTTTCATTTCTTTTCTTATAACTTCAGTAATTCATAATGTTTACTTCGTTGGCTGCCGTGAACTTCGCATAAAGATGTAATCGTTTGAAAATTTGAAATTTGAGAATCGCTTTTCTTCTTACACAATATTTATGATAGTGGGAATTTCATATTTATGATGGATCTAGATCTATTACTGAATAATTAGTAATAAATATTACTGATAATTATACTTTAGCGTCTGAATGCGTCGAAAATTCTTTTGGATTCTCAATGGTTGGCAGTTTCTCACTAAATAACTTTTTTATGTAAATACTGACCAATTTACACGCCGTTTTTTCTTTTTGTTTTCTGAGCCATTTTAGTGACTGCATGACTGTAACATTTGCTTGTTTAGTTTTGGCAAGTGTTGTTGTTGTCAGATTTCAATCGTTCTACTTTTCTCTCTCTTTCTACGCTACTCACAGCAATGCTACGAGTTCTTTCTGCTCTTGACTTCGTTAACTTTGTGTTTCTACTAAATCTTGCCGGATATAAGCCCGTTGCGAAACTGAGATGTAATGAAAAGAAGGGCCGTCAAACTCGTATAACATTAGAGCAGCAGTTATTTTGTGACTCAGTGAAATAAGGTATCACGAATAAATTAAGATTATAACGTCTTATTTTTGTTTCTTAAGTTGGTTGTCAGGGTTGGCTGGTTTAAACCAAGGTGGTTTAAACCATGGTTTAAACCAGCTGTTTTTTTTTAAAAAAAAAACCAACTGGTTTAAACCAAAAAACAAAAAATGTTCGCAAAAGTGTAAGTGTTTGTAAAATCTTGATGAACACACATTTGTGGGTTATCACGTTTCACTCCCGTATATTATTCATATTATATTCAGATCTAAATTCCCTATTCATTACTCAGAAAGATTATACTACAAAAGCAACTTTTTTTAAAAAAAAAAAAAAAAGTTTATAAATGTTTATTTTGTGATTTTTTGTAGTTGTTATTGTTATGTAATTGCAATCGAAGAAAAATTCTAAATATTGTTTCGTTTCAATGTTTACTATTGATAAAATACATCGAAAATGCCGTACTTTTGTGTGTGTGTGTGGGGGGGGTCATACAGACCCCACGAGAGGCATTTAGTGAAATAAGTATCTTTGGTATCTATTTATGTATAAATGAGTCTGAGCCAAAGTGGACTCAAATAATTCGTATCTTTATTCACTTTTGTTATTGATATGCAGATTAAGTCGGTGTATTTCTTTAATTTGGACCAATAAAAGTCGTTGTTAACTAACTTGAACTAAATTAGTTCTTCTGTACTCCGTAGTACTTTGAAATTGTTCATATGTAATTCTGTGTAATGGTTTCACTTGTGCAACTGTTTATCTTTTTGTCCTTCTGAAATGACTCTTGACAGTTATATTAAGAAGCATGTAAAGATCAGTACAACGTATTTTTATCAGGTCGGCAGACGTATCGCATTTCTGGCCAATTAGTCCTGGTTCCGAGTTCAAATGAAGGACAATTTCTCTCGGATGTAACTCGAGAAGCGGTTTTTATTCCGCTTTAAGCTTATGTGACTCCTTCCAGCATAACCCGGTTGTTGCATAATAACATCAAGGCGAAACAAACTTACTTCTGTCCATATATGATATGAATATATACAGCAAATTATTTAAACCATAAAAACCTGATTTGAACCAAAAAAACCTGGTTTAAACCAAAAAAACCTGGTTTAAACCAAAAAAACCGGGTTTTTTGGTTTTTTAAATAAAAACCATGGTTTATGCCAACCCTGTTGGTTGTGATAAACTTCTACCATAAAATCGTAACCAATACCTTAGAAATATAACCAAGACAATTCATCTCATAGGAGTTTTTCTTCATCTTGTCGTGGATTTCTATTTATAAAATAACATTTGTTGTGTCGCTGTACAAATATACTATATTTGAATGTCTTTATTCTGTATCTGGGAAATGGTGGCTCAGTGGTAGAGCGCTTACCTCTGGTGCGTAGGGGGTCTAGTTCGATCCCCGGCCAAGTAAGTTTATGGTAGATAGCATCGTGTTCGTGAGTTTTTGTGGGATACTCTCATTTTCTCATTCACCTGTCCTTCCATCATCATTCACTTGCATTAATAATCGTCTCCCTAAACCAGGTCAACGTGGGACGTTAAACTGAAATATCTTGCACAATGTTCAGGATACTCAGACCTTACACAGGGTGTCTATCGGTCACGAATGTCATGAAAAAGTCACGAAATCAGAAAATGGTCATGAAAGTCGCGAAAAAGTCACGAAATTTAGCGTTTGGGTTACGATATTTTTTTAACTGTTCAAATGTAAGTACAGATTGGAAAATTTTGTTCTATAAAACGTCAAAGTTCACCACCAAAAATGTCTATAATCAGCTTTAGACGCTACCGAATCGCAAGCAAAGTACGTTTCTATCGCATAGAAGAAAATGCGGCCTAATTCGCACCCAAATTCGCTCTTGAAAATTTTGGGAAATTTTATGATTTGGTAAAGAAAACATCACGAAATTTCACTTTGGGATTTTAGTAGACACCCTGTTACAGAACGTTTAGACCAAATTAAATAGTATTAGTCAGGTTTTGGGGGATAACCTTGTTTTTAATGACTGCCTTCTCGAATTTGTACGCGAGATTGAAATAGTTAACATTGACTAAGACTTTTATGTTATTTTGTCTGATTTGTTTTTCGTCTTGCTATATGTCGTCTTTTGACTATATCGTAAGTTAAGCACCTCATCATTGTTTTTGTATTGGTCATGTTCTTTTATGAAATGTATGTGACGGTAATTGGTCTTTTTGTGACGGGGACAAATAGCCACAGTGCCAGTAAAGGTTAATCATTTGTTATTTCTTGTGCTGATTTGGGTCGCAAACAATAAATATTATTGGTAAATTTGAAGAAATAATATACAATGTTTTCAACGAAGTTGGGCAATTTTTATAGACATAGGATTTGAATATTCCGACCCAAGAAAAACGGGAATGACAGAAATTTCATAACGAGGAACTTCATAATTTATTCGGTTTACTGAACATTGTTAGAGTCATCAGGTGGGAAGGTCATGTAGTTAAAATGGAAGAAAGTAGAAACGCTTTTAAAGTTTTGACAGAGAATTTTAATATATAGTTCAAACATATCAATCAAACACTCAGATGACTATCCTTTTTACCTTTTTTTCTTTCTTTTTTCGGCATACAGAGCTTAACAGGTGATGTCAACGTTTACCTCAAGATACAATCTGTAGAAGGTAACAATATATTCACATTAAAAACATCCCTTGGCAGTTCCTGGTTGGAGAGCATTGATCGCATTAGTGTAGTTGGCGAATTACCTGAATTTAGGTCCATCTCTCATATAGCCTCAGTGCTCAAAAGGAATGTTAAACTTCGACAGACAGACAGACATTCAATTAAAACCAAGCTTTCTGTATCTAGTATTAATATCATTCTGTGTACCACGTATATTTGAGCACATTATGATGAACTGCGGTCTATCTGCCATACATGCTTGATATGAACCACTGCACGTTATATTGTGTTTGAGTTAATGCGAGAATTAATGTGAAAATAATGTTAGGAATAGATAGAAAAAAAATCTCTTCCTTGAACTCTATGTAGGAGATAACGTTCGTTGACGCTTCACACATTTTTTAGGTATATTTTTTTTAAGTGTTCAAAGTCTAGTTCAAGTAAAACGGAAATGACCTGAGAACACAATGGCCACGAAGACTTTTTCCTCTTTATTCCAGTTATATAAGCCAGTACTGACTGGTTGAAAACGTATGTACTTGAATATATTTCAGCATTTGTTCAAAAAATTTGTGATATGCAGAACTAGCAAAAATAGTATACAATTTATGACTGTTTTGCGGTTTTTCCATTGTAATGTTTATTTTGAAGGGGATGACGTTTATTGGCGCTTTTTTTCTTGATGTTTTTGGTACCTAATTCATTTTTTTAGCCCAGTTATTTATATGGAGAATTAATATTATTATTTTAATGATACTCTTAATTCAAGTCAAGTTAAATGTGCTTTTACTTTTTCAAAATGAATTTGTGTTATACAGGGCTACTGTAAATGATTCATTCATTTTCAAAAGGCACAAAAATGAGATATTACACGTACAAAAATGAGATATAGTGTATATGAAAATAACCACAAACTCACTAACTTTGTAGTATATATTACAGATGGCAGCACGAGTTTAGTAACTGGCCAAAATGGAGGTAAGGCAAGAAAAGAGTTTTTGTATGTTAGAATTTGTATGCGTATCTGTAATACCTATGCATCATGTCCGTGAGTTTCCTCGGGGTACTTGTGTTTCCTCCCACATTCTTATTCCATCAATTTTACATAAAAATTTACTTGCCTCAATTATTCGTCTCCCTTAGCCTAAGGGGTATAAATGTGAGACGTTAACTGAAAGATTTCATTGAAGTTTTTTGTAATATCTGTGTTGGCTGTATTTGCGTATGACCAAAGGGGCACATATAGAATATACGTAAAAGCTGTAGAAAACTTCGAGTTTGTGGTTATTTTCATGTATCTCTCGTGTTTGCACAGTCCACAGAAAAAAAAAAAGAACTGTAACGAGCATGTAAGTTTATTGTGAAACTACGCCTAACAGCGCAGGGAATCAACATAACGTCTAAGTGGCACGAATCACGCCAGGCGAAACCTTGGCGTCCTCCTCCGCACATTTATTTTGGAGCAAAAGACTTCGTCGTTTCACAGTAAACTTACATGCTCATGTTGCAGTTTTTTTGCTGCGGACTGTACGTGTAATACTTTTGAAAATATAGCCTTTTGAAGACGAATGTACTATTTATAGTAGCACATGATTTTATATTTATATAATATCAGGAAATAAGCGATATTTAAAGAGATTTCAAGAAGCAATCAGTAAACTTAAATCATTAAATCATAGAAATTCCTTTCAAAGAAAATAGAAAAATAATTCACCACAGAAATCAGTGAGCTGAAAAATAAAGTTTGCACAAGTAGTCAACTGCGATAGTTTTAAGTGTATTTTCTTTGGTAGTCTTAAGGAAATATGGCGACTCAGTTCACTCTTGGTATAAATTGCCCGTTGTTTGATCCAAAGCTATTTTTCTTTTTTTCGTAGGTCCACATTACGTAGCCATTATTACTCATGAAATTGACAAATCTGTCTGGAAATCCAGTGATTAAGAAGTAGTGCTGGATAGTAGAATTGAAAGAACAGTACTGGATGTTATTGACAACTGATTGGGGCATTTCCTGAGAGCATACAGTGTCTTAAAGATCTTGAATAAAACCGTACGGTGGAAGGGAAAAGGGAGAGCGAAGGAGACTACAAAATATGGACGATATTAAAACTGATAATTATAGCGTTAGGGCGAAGACGTTAACTGAGGAACTTAATACATGGATGTTCAGTTTGCGGCAAGTGACCTGGCAAATGACTGATGGCAGAAATAACTGAGAGAGAAATTGATGATAGCTAGTTCATTAAATTTTTCTCAAGCAAGAATAACTGTGATAATGTCGATATCAGATTCATCAAATTCTGTAGGCAGAATAACTAAAACAATATTAATAGCTAATTCGTATATTTTTATTAAGGGAGATCTACTTGGATAATGTAGATAATGTAGCTTATTCATCACTTTCTATCAAGGCAGAATAACTATAATGTCGATAAGTGCTTCATCAAATTCAGTCAAGGCAGAGTAACTGATAATACTGATAGCTAATTTATCAAATAGTAGAGCTCCTTCATGGCTAAGAATGAGCATACGCACATTTGGGGTGGGAGACCCGCGTTGGATTCCCGGCGGGAGCTCATGTGGTTTGGATTCCACGTTAATCAGTAGGTCCCGTCTCATATAGCCTCGCTGCTGAAAGGGACGTTAAAATCAACTCAAGTTATCAAATTTTATCAGGGCTAAATAACTGGGATAATAACACTGATTCATCAAGGCAGAATAACAATGATATAATATTGGTAGCTGATTCATCAATTTCTACCAGTTTTTCTCTCTAGTCTAGTGGCTGGCGCGTATGCTTTTGATGCACGTGGTCTCGGGTTCGATTAGGGGTGGGAGAGCACAAAATAATTTGACAATCATTCTCTTCCATTAATTATCCATCTCCTTCAGCTGAAAGGGCATAACAGTGGCCGAAAAAGAAAAAATCGGTAGCAGATTCAACAATATGGCGCTTATCGTCTTCCATATTGGATTTTACCTGACACCATATCTATTCAAAGGCTTTTCTGAAATTGCAACGGATCTATCAATATTTCACTCATCAAAGTCATTTGATCTCTTTAGGCTTTACGTGAAAATAAAAAAAAATGCAGACATACGCACATATATATGTGCGTATATGTGAATACATCATTAAGACATGCAAAACAAGCTCTAATATGCTAGGTAGATAAGACCAGAACATCAAAGATAATAAGCAAGAGGAGATAAGGGTGCTACGGGGAGTGACCTTGAAACACCACTTGTAAAGAAAGCGACTAGTAGTAAGATTTTTGCTTATATTATTTGCACAAGCTGATAAATGTTGGTTCAAGCTCACTCTTACGCTTTTAAATTTTACTGAATAAATTAAATATTTGGTCTAGGAATTAATTCGTGCGGTTGGTACGCACACATTGAAGCTGTAGTACAAACACAAAATACATAAATACCTTAAGAAAAATATTGTCCATCGCTAGCCACCACTTTCGCCCATCTGTCAGGCAATGTACGGATTCCGTGGCGAAAGAAGTCCTCATCCTTGGAAGCGATCCAGTCAGAGACCCATGTTTCGATATCTTCTGAAGAAGTAAACCGCTGTCCAATCAAATCGTTGTTCATGCAATCGAACAAGTAGTAGTCCGAAGGAGCAACGTCTGGTGAATACGGCGGGTGGGGTAAAACTTCCCATCCGACATTTTCTAAATAGGTTTTGACCGGTTTTGCGACATGTGGGCGAGCGTTATCATGTTGAACAATAAGTTTATCATGTCTGTTCTCCCATTCTGGTCGTGTTCTGGCCAGAGCTTGCTTCAAACGCATTAATTGTCGTCGATAACGTTCTCCATTCATAGTTTCACCCGGTTGCAGCAGCTCATAGTACACCACACCTTTCATATCCCACCATATGCACAGCATGACCTTTGCACAGTGAATATCTCGTTTTGGTTGTGATGGACCTGGTTCACCTGGTTTCACCCAGGCCTTTTTTCGTTTAGGGTTCTCGTAATGGATCCACTTCTCATCACCCGTAATAATTCGATGCAGAAACCCCTTTCTGCTCTGTCGTTGAAGCAGCAATTCGCAAATGGTTTTTCGTCTTTCAACGTCTCTGTCTTTCAATTCATGTGGAACCCAATGTGACATCTTTTGAATCATTCCCATGGCTTTCAAGCGTTTGGAGACTGTTGTTTGATCAACGCCTAATGCTGCTGCAAGTTGTTCCTGCGTTTGACACGAATCCTGCTCGAGCAATGCTGTCAATTCTTCGTCTTGAAATTTTTTTGGCTGTCCAGCTCGCTCTTGGTCTGCCAAGCCGAAATCACCACTTCTAAACTGTGCAAACCACTTCTGACACGTTCGCTCAGCTAGAGCATGGTCACCATACACTTCCACCAAAATACGATGACTTTCAGTCGCACTTTTCTGCATGTTAAAGTAATGCAGCAGGACACCCCGCAAAAACACTTTATCAGGCACAAATTGCGCCATGTTCACTTAACTACAAACTGGTGTTGTTGACGCTTTAATCCGCTGCCCTATACTACGAACGATACGCGATAACAGGGGTTTGCAACACATGTGTGGATACACGGAACTGTGGGACGCTCCGTTCGTTACCCCATCTCTTGTCCACCCGCACGAATTAATTCCTAGACCAAATATAATGAAGCAGGCCGGATTAACCCTACTGCATGCCCGGGGCTAGGAAAAAAATGTGTGGTCCCTTTGGACATTTCTGTGAAAGTACGGTACAAAAGTTAAGGAAATACGCGTGGTTCTACATCAACCATGCCATGACTTTAATTTTTCTGCCGGATTGCGACTGGATATTCTGTAATTACATAAGACTGCAGAATATGTCTATTCAACGAGAAAATATGGCTCGCTTGTCAGTAGTAGAGCGTTCACCTCTGGTGCTTGGGGTCCCGGGTTCGATCCCAGCTCCTGCCAAGTGAACTTTGTGGTGGACAAACACCGTGTGCGTGGGTTTTCTCGGGGTTCTCCCGTTTCCTCCCACTTTCTTCATTCCACCATTTCATTCATTACTCATCATCACCGTCTCCTTTAGCCTAGCTGGCATAACCGTGGGATGTAAAACTTAAAGATTTCATTTCTTTTTTTCTAGTTCTTGGTTTGATATGCACTGGGGTAAATTATTTTCAGAGTTAAGGTAGTGTTATGGGAAAAAGTTTGGTGGTTAAGAAGTAATGTACTCTAGTGTAGAAAGCTAGAAATGCGATGGGAGGCAAAATACTGATCACTGGAGCCCGATTGTTAGGCAAAATACCTATTTCTTAATATTAGAGAGTGCTGAAGTTCATTTGGGCACCTCTTTAGTTTCAACAAAATTTATTTGACCTGTTATTGTTCATATCAGCTGTGTTATTGCTTAAATAGCAAATATGGCCGTGATGTAGCGAGTCAGAAGGTAGGAATCGAATTCCTTGATGGAAATTATGAGGAAAAAGTTTATAACAATACATATTTTCCCCTCGTATCTATTCCGTCTATCAATACAAAACTTGATACAGTGATTTCCTAACCTCTGTAGTAATTTTAGAGATACATTTGGATTGTGTGCTTTTACCCGGGGCCACTTCAGAGGGGTCCAAAGTTGATGGGAGAGATCTTTGGAGGAAATTTTCCTGACATTCTCTCAATTTTCAGTTTCCCACATTCTTATTCTACCAATTCCATCACTCACTTGCCTTAACCCTCTGTTTCTCTTAGCCTAAAGGAGATAATCGTGGGACGTTAAAATAAAAGACTTCATTTCATTTTCGGTAACTGGAGGGCACGGTGGCTCAGTGGTAGAGCTCTTACCTTTGGTGCGTGGGTTTCCTGGTTCGATCTCCAGCCAGGCCCGTTTGTGGGCCCCAATACATAGCACTTCTGGAAAGCTTGTTTCATGCTGAAGAAAATGAACCATGACTTTCCAATGAACAGTGTTGATACAGTAGCTTTTTCACTGTGAGTCTACGATTTTCTTTATACTAACATGATTAATGGGACCCAGGGACTTACTCCGTTGTCCATGGCACCTATATTATTGTGTATGAACATTTCTTTGTTATGATTATCGAATGGACTAGGTTTGATTCGGATATCCGGATGACAGGTTTATGTCCGTTCCTTGTCAGCTTAGGACCCAGCTTGTTGATGAATTGACGACTCATAAGTTGAGAATCGCTGTTATCTATCTCACTGAGCACTATTGATTCCATTAGGCTGAATTTTCATGCCGAGGATTTTTATACTTTTCTAGGAGGTAGAAAAGAGTATGTTAATGAAACTGAAAGAAAGAATTAAGGCAAGAGAAGCAGCTTAGAATGATGTACCGGTACGTTTGAACTTGAGTGGTGAGTGATATTTTTTGTGGATGACTACAGCATTTTGTGAGAACTTTCTGGTATTCAGAGAATTCGAAGAATTTGAGCATCAGTGAATGGAATCTGGTTTTAGTTGCATTTCATATATATTACATACAGTTCCTGCCAATTGAACTTTCAGATGTGATGTCATGTTGGTATGATGTCATGATGCTGATTGTAGAACAAATAAGCTAACGGAGAGATGACGTCATGACGTCACAGTGATAACTCGTTCTGAAAGGCGGACGAGGTAAACCGCCTTCACATTGACTCAAGCAATAAAATTCGTTTGTGCTTATGTTGTCTTTACTGTGTGATTGGTAGCCAATGCAAGGAAGTTACTTAAGTGTGATATTTTTTTTTTTTAAATATTATTGTTGAAGTTCGGTTCCGTCAGTGTAGTGAAGAATATCTTCGTATTTTCATTGTTAAAATATTGGTGCCATGTGATTTATATTAAGTTTATACGTGTGAGGTATATTCATATACAAAGCAGAATTTGTGTGGTAAGTTCTTATTAGTTTTGGATTTTTGTAAACATTAACGATATAGTATTCATGATCAAGCTTTTTTCTTTCTATAGGGAAATCTTTATTTTGAATTATGCCTTGAAGCCTAGAAGAGATGGATGATTAATGAAATTGAATGGTTCAAAAAATGGTGACATGAGAATGTGAGAGGAAACAGGATAATCCCGAGTTGTCCACTACAAATTCACTGTCGTGGGATCTAACCACGGACAGCTAGCACCAGAAGTGAGCGCTCTGCCACTCAGCTATCTAGCCCCCGTCTAGGATTACCACATCTAAATTGTCGAATGCAAGACAAGCCGGACTTAGTTTTTATTGTTTTTTTTTTTTTATTATTTTATTGAACAAACTCCCAGATACAGCATAATTTTGCTATTTTACACAGAGAAATGTTGATAGGAAAAAAATTAGAAAGGATAAAAATAACATAGCAACAATAACAACAGTGTCAACAAAGGCCGCGGACGTTTAATTACTCTATCAGACACCGGGTAGCTCGAAAATAAATGTCTACATCAGTTGTTAGATGATTGTAAAAGTTTAGTATTCTGTGAAAAAGAGATCTTCCAGGTTATGCGGGAAGGGATAGTTCTTGAAGTAGGGTTTCCGGTCGTAAGTTCCTGGTATAATTTTGAAAACAACTTATTTTGTGTTGGGAGGGGGTAGAGCGTTTACCTGTGGTACGTGTGATCCCTAGTTCGATCCCCAGCCAGGTACGTTCGTAATCTGATCATCGTGTTCGTTGGTTTTCTCAAGGTAATCAACGGTCAGAACTGTGGGACGTTAAAGGTTAAACTGAAAGATTTCATTTCACTCTCAGCAACTTAGCACTTCGTAATTGTGTTGACGGTGTTTAAATTTTATTGGTTATAGGCAGTGGCGGCGGTTGGACGTTAAAAGTGGGGGGACAAGACATGATCTGAATATTTGATATCAATGTTAGTTTTCCTGGTTGCTTGTAACACTTTGTTTGACGAAAGTTGTATAACTAATAGGGTACTATCTTTTTCAGTTACAATACCGTATCGTATTTCATATTTTGTTAAGTAAATTGACAAGAGAAACGCAAGTAGACACTAGCCCTTTGTACTCTTAAACAACGAAGGTGTAAGAAGAGATTTGATTCCTTGCTCATGAATATCTGTGTGGAAAATTGTGTGATCAGATTAGGGGCATATTTAATAACAAAAAGAATTAAATTAAAGAAAAGAATAATTGAAGAAATACTTTTGCAGCTTCCCGAAACATGTTCGCTGCCATTAAGTACAGTTTTAACTTTCTTGGAATATATCAAAATTCAGCAATACTTAGTCACTCCACATTTCAGTTATTCAAAATAATCCTAAAACCTAGAATTATGCTAAATTTAATAAATTTAATTGTATATACAAAACTATATGTACACCCCTAAACTCCTATATTACACTGCAAAATTAGTATTTCTTACTGAGCTCCTTCGTGCTAAGCGATTAGCGTACACGCCTTTGACGTGGGAGACCCGGGCTCGATTCCCCGGGAGGAGCTCACGTGGCTCGGACTCCACGTTGATCAGTAAGTCCACGTCTCACATAACTTCGCTGCTGAACAGGATGTTAAACTGAAAAAAAAAAAAATCAAATCAAAATATTCCTTATTATTAGAAAGAACAAAATACATTTTAGGAACTGTTGATTTTTGTGCAATTAAAGAATAACTTGTGAAGGACTTCTTTTCTTGCGAAATGTTATCTGAATTTCCGTATACCCTCTGCTTAATCTTAGTCATTCGAGTGTACTTTCCGCTTCAAAGCTATAATACTTTCTACTTTTGTTTCATTTATATTAATTAATTTATTTATTTAAACAGGGCAACATTCTAGTGATAAAGTGACTATATCATCAGACCAAACCACAAAATTGTTAGTTTTAGGCTATGGGGATAGATCGATGCAAAGTGGCGTATTTTTGTTCTGAGACGATATCCTACCGTTTTGAAAGTCGATGGTTCTGATATTTCGCTTGTTCTCTGCTGAAGAGAACCAGACTTGTTCGATATTTTTAAACTAAGCTATGAATATTTTCAATATCATGCTAATACGTAACTTTGAGCAATACAGAACCTATTAATTGAAAAAAAATCATGTACTAATGATTTTATAGTTACATTTGGACATAATTTTCTTACTCCTGGCACGTCGGACGCGATTTTCTCTTTTCCTACTCCGCATGACTTGGCTCCCTCTCCATATCTACACCCATTTACGTATGGCATTAATGGCGTGATTTAAGTAAGGAAAGTCATCAAGAAAATAACATAAAATGCTTTTAGATTGTATAATAGTAATCTTTATATTTAATTCAATTAATTAATTCATGAGTTGTACATTGTTCATTAAAAATGACTTCTATATTCTTTATAACAATCATAGATGATCACAAAACAGCGTATACCCTCTGAAAATTTTAAGGACTACAGCACTGATAGTATGTAATAGGCTTTTTGATTATTTCTTCTTAGCGCTTATGATGCCAATTAAATCTCATCAGACTGAGGTTTTACACTAGCCTTCATTTTGAATTGTACTGTATTTCAATATACAACTTTCGTTGTATTTTTCTTGTACTTCTATATCTAGTTTTTTCCCCAGTTTTATTGCTCTTTTGTTCCAGTTGTTTTAAAACGATTCTTTATTTGTTTAAAATTCTGTCTGATATTCTTTGGTCTATTGAACAATAAGTATAGAAGTAAAAATACGACAAAATAAGAAATTCAAAATCTTTAATATTTGCGGATCTTTTATTCTTTACCTGCCTTTGCGACCTCCATATTGCTCTCGTGAACTCTCTATGGGCCCTCACTCCCAGATTGAGAATCCCTAGGTTACAGGAACAAAAATGATGCTTGTTCGCAGCCCTCGCATTTGCCAAAAAAATCCATCATGTCCTTGTAACAAGTATTTGTGAAAATTCACGTCATAAACTCTATCTTTTCTGAAGATGTCAGAATATTCTATACTTTCTTCCCAAATCCTTTCCCAAAAGTAGTTTTAATTTTAGCGGGATAAATTTATTTTCTAACTCGTCTTTTAATACTATTCAATGTCGAAACTAACAGGTTGCTGACATCTGCAACAGGTATTCTTTTCTTCTTCTACAGCAGAAATGTTGTTACGAAAACATGCATGTTAAGAGTGAACAATTTGTGGAAGTCGACAGCTCGTATGCGATGGATACCAAATCATGGTCACAGTAAGAGTAAAGTCATAAAAAACTCAATTACTCACATAATGCAGACCATTTTAGACTATCCATAATTTTATTATAGTTTCTTAAAGACGAAATGCAAAACAAATATGAATTTGATTAAATACCGGACAATTCAAAAATAATTTAAATACATGCCGGACATGTCTGGCAAGAGCTGTATGTATGGTGATCCTACCCCATCCTAATTTTGGGTGGCAATACCAGACTGTTTTTGTTGTACTTAACAACTATTATAAGTAAACAGGACTCAGCAGGGGTTGGAGCTAGTATTTTAGCTTTTAAATCGTAACTTCCCTCACATAAGCTTACTGGTTATCGTATATAAATGATAGTAAAAGGGGCTTTACTTTGTTAATTTGCTTTCATTGTACTATAATAAATACAGGTATATTGTGTACCAGAATGTTGGAAGTCTTAATACTTCTCCAAGTATTATTATATCATTTAAATGTCTGTATGGCACCGAAACATGTAGGACACAAGCACTTGATGCTTAATTTTAAGATAACTCCTCTTGACCTAGATGTTTTCTTTTTCCCTCTCACCCACATATAAATGGTTTAAATGATTTTATACCTTCATACAACACATCTAATCGGAATTTCTTGAAATGTATATAAAAGAAAAAAATATTGTTTAGGGTTATCAGTGCTAAAGAAAACGTCAGAGATCATCATAAATAAGAGAAAAACGATGTGGAATATTACTCACATTTACTCTAAAAAATTAAAAGGATAGTTAAGAAAAAAAATCCAATCCAGTGAGGATGATTGCTGCCCACTTGTATAAGATTTAATTTATATAATTATTGGACCGTCTTGCGTGCCGGAAGATCTGTTTTCCAGTCCTCCTGAAAACACTGGCTCAGTGATGATAGAGCGCTTATCCCCAGTGCTATAGATTCCTTGTTTGATCCTAAGTCGTGTAAGGGATCCTTGGATTTTTTCCCCAGAGTTCCCTTTTTCGTTCCACATTATCATTCCACCAATAACTTCGATTAATCATCCGAGTTTAAAGGCATAATCAGAGATTCATTTCAGAGGTATGTCCAAGGGCAGTTAAACCCCTCACACTAATTTTATAGGGGGACGCTGTTAATCATCCTCCACCAAATTATTATGTGAAAATTACACACCATCCGACTCAAATATTTATGTATAAAAATACGTGTTTTGTAGTATTTTTTTACGGCATTATACACCCATGAGATAGATGGAGATGACACCGTGTAGATATGTCTGCTTCGTTTATTTTTTCAATGACCTTTGCTACTGAGTGTACGTAAGTCTGCTAGACAACACTTCCAATAACAGTATTCATTTAATATTTATTTAACACATTAATGTCCGTTACAGCAATAGAGCTAAATGATTTGAGCTACCTTCTCTCGCTCTCATTGATCACATTAGAATTCAATCACTGGGATGTTAAAGATTTCATTTCATTTTCCCAAGTTTCACTGCGTTTTGTCGACGAAAAAAAAAAAAAAAAAAAAAAAAATCCCTAACGTACGAATGTCGACTATAGTCAATGTTTTAAAATTTTGTCCGTATCTTGGGCTTGTCGAGAGTAGTCGCCAAAGGTGTTCCGTTCAATTTTTTGCGTTCTATTGTTTTCTATGTACAAATAAATTACGAAAATCAGTTTTCAGCCACCCTTTACTGATGGCTAGCGCGCGCACGCGCCTTTGATCCATAGGTTCGATTTCCGGTGGGGAAGCATTAAAATTTGAACACATTATGGATTCCACCTTAAAACTGTAGGTCTTACGTCTTATATAGCCTTGGTGGTGAAAATGGGAGCTAAACGTAAACAAACGTTAGTTCTTAAGTCTGGTGACAAATTGTTCGTATCTCATAAAAAGCCGTGGCAAAACTCTGGTCCCAGCAGGCTGAAGGTGTGGGTCAAGGTGACCAGACGTCCCGGTTTAGCCGGGACAGTCCCTTTTTTCCAACCGTTGTCTAGTTTTTTTTTCTGATTCTCAAACGGCACGGCTAATTGTCCCGTTTTTAAGTAAAAATCACCTAGTTGTCCCGTAATTATTATTCAAAATATAAATCGTCAATGTAAATTCTACTCTCTTCCGTACCAACACTCGTTGCCAAGGTTCAACCGTGTCTAGTACTTCTGAAATTTTAAATGGGAATTGAGTGTTCGTGGTTCAAGTGGGAATTGAGTGAGAATTCTGAGTGTTCAACTAGTTAAAGGAATTGGTGGGTAGAACTTGCAATCGGGAACCATTATTTGTTGTGTGATACACGTAAAGTTAGAAACGGTGTGTTATCACTTTTACTTGTGTATTTTGTCAATTGAGAACACTGCTGAGTCCCAACTCACATATCCCCCCCCCCCCCTCCCCCCGTAGCCGATTCGTATGCGTCCCGTTTTCGCAAGTGAAAATTCTGGTCACCTTGGTGTGGGTGGTTCAAATGTTTGCCAGTCCAATGTCCATTCCATATGTCAAACGGCCCGACGCCGCCAGCGTTCGAGGAATCTTTCTAATCCAAACAAATAATAAAGAAAATAAGAGTTTCTTTATGAATCCCGCCTTCTCAAAATATACAGAAGTGTATTGGTATTATGGATAAGCGGTTTTGTTTACTTGCTGTATGTTATTTTGCGATAAAATCAGTATTATTCTTACTGTTAAATGGGAGGAATTGTTACGTTATCTCTGTTATTCTTCGAGCTGCATAGTGTATATTGTCTTGAAAAAGTGATCTTTTTTAAGTAATTGGGAGGTAACATATAAATTTAAAGTAATAGTTTCGAGTTTGTCAAGTTTTGCCGTAACTTTTTCATATCAATTCAACCATGATGTAAATGTCATTACGTATGTGATAAATGTTAAACAAGCTTGAGTTATGCATTAATTGACCACCCTAAAGGTGTATGAGGAGTTCCTCTTATCTAACACTCCGAGATTCTGGCCATCTTTAAAGCAAGCCCCTAATAATTCCTTCCAGTATCATCGCTGATCTACATCGTACTTTATTTGCTTCAGATACATTAAATAGAGAGCTTTACGCAGAATGTAGTAGAAATATCTCATATAATTGTTGTTAGTAGCGTTTCTGGCAAAAGTGCATATCTATCGCTTTGATGAACTTGGAGATAAATAAATCTGTTACAGTACATTCCGAAAATTAAGTACTATCTACATGAAAGAAAACCATAGTCAAATTGTTCTGTTCCTTCCGAAATTACAATAGAACTTGTACGAAATAGAGTGTTGAGTAAAATTTTAAATCTGCAAACGGTTTCGAGCCATTTTACTTCTTTCTCAGCACCTCTAAGGAAAACTGTATGTAGGTTCATAAAATATATGATGGTGTAAAATTCTGCTTGTCCATGCTGTAGTATAAAAGCAATTATTTTTTTTTTTTCGGTAGTAAAATTTCCTTTTGTTCCTAATTCATAAGTATATCCTTCAATCAAAATAATCTGAATTGCACAGAAACCTCCGATCTAATCGAAGTTCTTAGTGTGTACCTCTGTATAATATCACAAATAATAAACATTTCAGGTGATCATCTTGAAGTAACATTGAAGTAACGCTCTTGAACTGCGATTCACTCTATAAACTGATGATAATATACATCGATGTTTTTAAAATACTACTTCAGGATCATCAATTGAGTATTTATTACTTAAGATCTTGCATAGAAGTACTTTTCATTATCCATAAATTAAGAAGAGAAGAGAATCTTACAGGAATGATTATCAAACTAAATTTTTTGTTTAAATGCGCTGAGGAAAAGGTGAGGAGTGTATCTAAACCGTTCGCAGATTGGATGTTTTAAGGCAGTGATGGCCAGTTTATAACGCTGCGGACCAGGACAAAATAACAAACATGCTTTCATTTTCATTTTAATTTTGTTTCATTCTACCCCAGTCCACTTTGAGGCGATGGTTCTCTGAATGTGCGTCTGCATATCCTGCTTTATTTTTTTAAATATTTTATTAGTTCATGCATGTAAGTTAACTACACGAAATTGCACTTTTCTAAAAAGTTGGCCCCATAGTAACAGCCTTACCTTGTAAAATGTTCTTTGTAACCAGAAGGTTTAAAAAAAATACGTTCACAGTTGAAAGTCAATTCAGGTGTATTATAATGGCTAACTACACACTTCCTGTTACGTACTGAGTTAAAAAAGGAAACAAATCATAAAGTTTTAAGTCAGGAACTGGATGAAACTTACTTCCGGGCAGCCATTTGTCTATCATTGTTTGAAGGTATGAGAATTTTACTTACTGTTAATAGATGTGCATCCCACCGTATTAATTAGTAATTATGTAGGAGACATGCACTTCTGCTGTCGACTGTACAATGTACTTAACATCTACAGAGACATACATGGCTCCATTTTTTATTTCATAGGATAAGTAATATAATTTATGTACAGTTCAAAATCGTGGGTATATAGGTACGTAGAATATTTATAATAAAAATGTAAATTACATACGAAATGCGTAAAGGAGTTATTGCATTATTATAGGTGCTAATTTATGCTTAGTAATTATCTGTATGTACAAGGAATTCGAGTTCAGCATGAAACAGAACCAGATATCTTTTAAATGATGTGTTCTCGTTATCGAGTTGATAATGGGAATTAAGAAAAAAATTCTAGGGCAGATTGTTAAAGATAAATCTTGTGACTAGACTTTGACCGTTGAAATTTGATTTCGTTTGCTGTTGTAGTTGTTTGAAGTCATATCATAGCTTTATATATATATATATATATGATGGATTGCGTACTGACCTTTTCTCCCCCTTATCTTTTGTTTAATGTACGTAATTTGGAGCGTGAAAGGAAATTCCATCGATAGTTTTAATTTGTGCTAATTTTCAAAAGTTGTTGAGTTCGTTGAATGAGTGTTGGTGTGGTTTAGGACTATGTATATATGTATATAGTGTCCTTTTAAAGCTATTTCGGTAAGTTGAAATTTTTGGTCGTATAGTTAAAATGCACTAATGTCATTTTCATAAATGTTCAACAGGATTATTAGCGTTTAACGGGAAGAAACTATCCCAAAATGAGACACATACGAATCATTAGATCTTAGTTACGTGAACAAAATTATATGAGTATTAAAATTACTCTGAAAAAGTCTTCTGTTCTGTCCAAATACCATATTAACAATTCCCCTATAACATATTCTGCTAGTCATAATGATCTTGGTGTCATCTCTGATTCGAAACTCTCGTTCTACGACCACATCTCAATAGTTAAGAAATCAATGCGTATGTTGGGGCGGCTTCACCGATTCACTGAACTACGCACTGTGGCATCATTAGCAACATTCTATAAAACTCGAATAGCGCCCAAGATCGAATACTGCTCTTCCATATGGGCCATGGCCGCACCTACACATATCTCTATACTTGAATCTGTTCTCAATTTCTTTGTTGCAATAGTACGCTTTCGTATTCCCGCACTTACCTAAGGAGGAACTTTTGCGACATCTTAATATCCATCCGCCTGGAGTACGCAGAAATAACCCTGATCTGAAATTTCTTCATAAGATAGTTAATGGGAAACTAAGATCAAAAACCCTATTTCACCAGTATCATTACACGTTGCTTCCCACAAAACCCGGGATACCCAATTATTTCATTTTTCACGCCCTAGGTTGACAATTATACAGAGGTCTCTTTTTCACAGAATACCGAACTATTATAATCACCTAGCAACTGATCTAGACATTTTCTGAGTTACCGTGTGTTTGACAGATCAATTAAACCAGAGTTCCCACTCGTCCTGGAAATGTCCTTGAATTGATCTTGCCCTGGAAATATCCTTAAAAATGTATTTCTGTCCTTGAAATTTACAGAAATACTGAATGTCAGAATTTTTCATAATTATAATGAAGATTTTAATTGATTGCTATACCTGTTTTTGTGCTGAATAATATTTTGTCATGATCTTGTATGTGTGGATGGTTGGTGGACTTTCTTTCTCCCAACAGAGTGGTTGGCTGGGTGAACTTCTCTCTTCTTCTTTCATCCACTAGTCTGTCAACTCATTCTTGGGTGCTGTCTTCACTAGCACGATCATCCAGAAACTGTGCTTTGTACCAGTATGAATCCTCCATAATCAGTCTATTTTCGCAACAGTACTTACTCTTCAGTAAAATTTCATATGAACGCTATTTGTGACAAAGTCTTGCTGTACTTGATTGACAAAGTCAAATGCTATCTGTAGAGCAGCTTCGCTAAAGAAGAAAGAGGTTGTCTATAGATGAGGAAATCACACAACTCTATACTCATTTGAAAAACTTGTAATATAAGATAATTTTTTTTTTTTTTTTTTTTTTTTTTTTTTTTTTTTTACCCCTAATTATATCTGTCACACTGTCACGCAATGAAGATGCCATGTACGAAAAATAGATTTGTATTGTTTGTAAATTTGTTCGGTGCGCAATTAAAATGTCATGTAGAAAGAATGAAAATATATGTGCTGATGAGGGTGGATCGGGTAGTTATAAGAGGAGTTGAAAAAAAAAATCTTTCGTTTCGCTTTTTGTACTATTTAATTATTGTGTATTAATACTATACTTGCATTAATATTCACTGTATAAGCTACTGTACTTTTCATTTCACTGTTGTGAGTTTTGAACCTACAGTTGTAATCCTGTTATACCTTCCTGTGTCGAAGTCCTGGAAAATTTGTGATCTGTCCTGGAAATTTTTTCGGGAGAGTGGGAACCCTGTTAAACGCATACTGGCCAAATAATATTACTTTTGCACTCTTTGTTTACACTAATGTTATTGTTGTTGATATTAATTTTTATTTTGTGTCGTTTTTCTTCTTTTTTTTTTCTTTTTCTGCTTGTTAACATTTCCCTGTATAAAATGGCAAAATTTTCCTGTATCTGGGAATTTGTTCAATAAATAAATCCTTATGCGTCATTTTCGAAAAAAAAATATGTAAACAGAAAAATTAATGCTGTATGACAATCATGCGACCTATTAAGATGAAAGTGCTATTAAAAATTGCCTTCGCACTTACTAGTGTGCTCCAAAGAAGCAAGAAGTTTTTAATTCTTCGTTGCCTATATTTCAAAAACAACAGTTTCGATTGTCCGGGCCATTGAGGATGTGAGACTTAATAACTGGTTTCTCTGTTATCTTTTTGAAAAAGAAGAGAAAAAAGAAAAAGCACTAATAGATGATTATTTCATTAGTAACTCACTTTCCGTAATTTATAAAAAAAAAAAAAAAAAATCTTGCTAGCATATACTAGGAGACCTTGAAAATATTAGACTCTCTAACCTTCTTGTTACTCAGGTACACATTCAATCAAAATTAAGTTAGCAAAGTTTCATGAAACATCGGTGCTACTTTTGTACGTATTGACGTTCATTAAGACATTCAAAATGTAAACATTTACGTGACAAACAAAAGTAAAAATGATCTTTACATTTTTTGAAATTGATAATAAACGTAGAGAAGTTCTGATAATGTACACTCATGTCCAAAATTACTGTCCCATATCTATAACTGTCTTCTTGTAAGAATATAATTTGATTATGATTTTGCAGGGTACTTTTAATACTGATACTATGCGTATAATCGGGAAATGTATATTTGTAGTAAATTTCATAGGAAAAGAATTATAAATACAAAAATTATAATGAGTAAAATAAAATGTTGCTAAATGGACAAGAGAGTTTTATTTTCGTTTTATTGTTCTTATTTACTGCTCTTTTGACATGAAATTTGCCATATACATGTCTTTGCCGATTATACACATACTAACATTATAAGAAATACCGGGCGAATTCGTTATCAAATTATATTCCTATAGCAACATATTTAAAGATGCGACAATAATTTTGGACATGAGTGTACAAATTGTCTTCTATGGAATGTTACCATGTAGCCTGATATATACTAGTCTTGGTCTCAGTTTCCGTTCCCGGTAAAGGGATAGAGCACACAGTTTTGGACCCTAATCTAGCATCGTGAGACAGTTGACAATTAAGAATTAAGGTACCTCACTAGAATTAAGGTAGTAAGACTATTCATGGATTTAGATTGATTGTTTTAACAAGAGAGACACTGACCAAAGCTTAAGTTAAAGAATTTAAACTTTGTCATAACAATATTTATATATATGTCTGTATTTTCATTTATTTTCGATAGTGTCTGAAGAAGGATATGCGAGATATCCGAAACAGTTACAAATTATAATTTAAAATAAAGTGGTTCTTAAGCTTTGGTCAGTGTCTCTTTTGTTAAAATAGAATTAAAAACTAAAAACTATGGAACTCTGGTCTAGAAAGCAAGAAATAATTCAGTTTCTGTTACCGGTAAAGGGATAGAGCACATAGTTTTGGACCCTAATCTAGCATTTTGAGCCAGTTGATACTAGAATTACGAACTAAAAACTATAGAACTCCAGTCTAGAAAGCAAGAAATAATTAGTTTGGGAGACTGCTTTGACCATGCGTCACGCACTTGGACGTGCGTTATCTGGCCGACCACATCAGTTCATGGACTGCAACATTAGTGTGTTGAGTTAGTGAAGTAGATAATGCTGTCTCTCATAAATAATTTAAATCTTAATTCTGTAATTTATAGAAACTGGTCAGTGCTCTTGTTTCTGCTGGTATCGCAGACTTTGAAACGTAGAGAATATCTTATGATTTTATGATTTTTTTATGTATCATATTTATGTTTAATACGAAGATCGATAAATTAGTTTTCTTGTTTGGTCAGGTGACTGTTTACACATCCTTACAATGCAGAAAACAAACAACTACCAACCTTACCAAACGACAAAAGCAGTCTTGACTAGATGTCTACAAGCACTCTGTGCATTATAGCGTTATCTTTCCTGAATTCCGATCACTGTATCTCATGAATTATTGAAATGTAAGATGTTGATAGTTGACGCATTCCATTTGAGAAATTCACTTATGCTGCGAGAGAAATTTCTTTGGTACGTGTGTGACAAAACAAGGTAACTCGCGACTCTAGCTTCGTCGATGTTTACACCAGTAGGCTGAGTATATTGGTTGACAAAGCAAGATAACATTGAGACTCGAGCTTTGCTCATGTTTACACCAGGAAATTAAACTGACGATACTGCGGGAGAAATTTCGTTGTACTGAAAGTTCACCTTTCTTGAGCCAAAGCAGAGCAACATGAGACCGAAGTTTTGTTTATGTTTACCCTAGAAGAAATTTCTGTAGTACTAAAAGCTTATTTTTCATGTGGTAAATCGGGGTAAAATGAGACCTCAACTTTGCCCATGTCAGCACTTATTTTTTATTAGCGGGATAAGTATGTTCCCGTTCCATGTCGATACTTGCTTCGTTAAGTTGCTACTACGTTTCTTTCATGAGATTCATAAAACGTCAACATCGTAGAAATTTCTTCTATAGTATAGATTATTTCTGTGCTGTGACTCTTAGCACGTATGTAAGTAATAAAGTAACTGCCTATTTATTTGGAAATTTTTCGTTTGTTTACTTAATGTAACATAGAACATTGTTTGAAGTGGATTGAGTACTTGCAAACACGTGTTCCTCTGCCTAAAAATATAGTATGGTTACCCAGTTATGTGCCTTGATTCCACGCGCACAAAATAACTGTTTTTTAAAGTTGCAATCCATCAAGAATAAGGGAGTAAAATCCCCCCCTCCCCAATGCTGCGAGTTTGCACACACATGTATACATTGTTAGATTGATAGTTTGGCAAAGGTTTCTACAGTAAAGAAGTTACACTTGATCTATCGAAATTGGCATCATATCCTCGTTTGCCAGTAATAAATATTTGAGCATGTCGAATTAGTTTAGTGGGAATGATAACTGTAGTAGTTAAAGTAATACTTAATTTTCTTTATTATTAGGAGATATGGTGAAACTGAAGTTAGGGACACTTTTCTGTATGATTTTTTCTTTACGTTTTTTATGGAAGATTAACGCTATACAGGATGGGAATTGTATAGTAGGATCCAAACTATTACCCAGGTTTCTATACGAGAAGATGTGCCTCCAGCAGAGCTTGAACCAACAATCTCGTGCACGAAAATTGAATTGAAAGCTTTGCTAACACGTGTGTTTCTTCAGAAGTAATTCTGATTTAGTTAGTGCTTTGGAGAAAATTTTAGAACCACCATCTCTACAGTAATATATCTTTATGTGTTCTAACTTGTGATAAAGTATAGAACAGATCGTACTATATTTATGGTTATGTTGAATCATAATATTGACTGCTTTTGTCTTGTTTTATTTTCAGATGGCCTAACACTGATGAGAAGCGGCCGAAATGTATTTTAAGTGAGATTGAAGCAGAGGCGAATCATGGCGGACCCGATCAAGTTGCCACTGCAGTTGGCTGGTGACCGATCGTTAGATGTGACTCTGATCAGCAAGCGTCAAAAGCTGTCTTATAACAACGTACCGCCAGTCCATGGACAACCTTCTCCTTGTGTGAATGGCAGACCTAGGCTCAGCAATCACCAAAGGAATCTCAGTTTAGATTTCCGGTATGTAATTCATTGTTCTTTAATAAATAATTAAAATATATTTTCGAAATGTGTAAAATCCTGAATAAAATATCCAGTTATGATTTTTGAATTTGACATAAGTTATCTATGCCTTCCTCGCTGATCTATAGTGACTTTGGTACGTATAGTTCTGGATTCGATTCCCGCTGGGAGAGTTCAAAACATTTAATTTCATTTTTATTAATAACTTGTCTTCTTTAGCCTAAAGGTCGTAATCGTGGGAAAACAAAAATTAGCTGTTCCTAGCTTTGATAGGAATAATGTCGCTAGAAATTTATTTTTGGATAGATTTTGATTCGTGATGAGCTTAGGCTAAATGCGGATCACTTCACCTTTCTGGATTTTGTATAATGTAATTACATTGCTACCTTACACAAAATCTATGATTCCTCTTTGGAAGTTATGATTGGTTTTCAGAGGAACATTACTATTCCTTATGAAGTGCAGTATTGAGTTCAATCAGCGAGGATGGAGAAGGATATTTCCTCCATATCTGACTATGGGAGCTCCATAATGTTGAGACTGAGGATTGGAAGGGATAAGGGAGGTGTAGTTTATTCCAATGTTTATGAAACATCTCCTGGAGCATAAAATACACGTGGACATCCTGGTCTCGCAGGACCCACAGCATACCAAAAATTGGGTCACATACACAATCACAGAGCTACCACCATGTTTCACGGTAGGGAGGAAACGTTTCGAAGCATACGCTTCTTTGGTGTCCATCATACAATAACACTTCCTATTGTTAGAAATAAGGGAAACAGTATTCATCGGACCATATTACATTTTTCTGATCGTCGACAGTTCACTCTGCATATTCTTAGCACCATTTTCTTCGCAGTCAAGTGTCGTTGATGGTGTTCAACAATCTGGAAATTGTAATAGATTTTTTCAGAGTATTTGATATTTGCATCTCTCACTAGGCAATCTGAAACTTCCGTAGTTCCGTAGCCAATTTCATTAAATTGACAAGTTCGTAAGTGTTTTCCACAATTCTTCATACGTCATTAAGCAGAACACAAATAAAATATTTATTTGTAAGTGATATGATGATTACCCGCACAATGTCAATATATTTGTCCCACCGAAGATCATTTCGAAGGGTGCTACTACTCTTATAGTCGTTCGCTTCAAGTATAAACATCAGTGAATATACAGAACTTACATTTTTTATATATATATATATATATAGAGAGAGAGATTCAAACATATTCCCTTCAATATGTAGTGTAATTTTTTAAAATTGTTTTAATCTCCTTAACACCATGGTTGGACATCCATACATGTTTGGAAAAACCTGAAACCACCGAATCTTAATCTTTATGTTTCTTGATCCTGGTGTCAGTATTCCTCTTGGTCAAACCCATGTAATAGTTTTCACATGATATACAGCTTCATACATCCTTGCATGTGCAGTATTCGTTCTTGTTGTTTTTTTTAGTAACCCATAAAATGTTCCTGAATATTGCAATGGAAATCTATAACTTCCAGTAAACCATATTCCTTTATATAAGTTGACTGATAATTATGACAATAAACGTGTAGAAATTTTTTTATTTTTTTTAAACCAAGATTATTTATTACTTTATTACCTTATTACATCTTACAGATTTTCAGTAAAAGTTTGAACTTGAGTAACTGATTTGTTCACTCAGTTTTTCGAAAGCACTTGTTGTTGCAGTTGCAGTAACTTTTTTCATATGTTTATTTCTTGTACATTTCATTGTTGAGATTTATTAGATGTGTGTATCTTTTGTGAAATGTACTCACAGATGCATAATTTAAAAGATAATTTGAGGTTACTAAATATTAACACGTACTTAGTTTTTCACTTGAATTTTAACACTTTTTCCCTCTTTAGGTGTATCTAAATAACTCACCTCCTTTTACATTTAAACACGTACTATATTTTACAAAACTTTTTGTTAAACCATTTTGTAGTATCGTTGTTCATAGGTCTTTTTCTTTAATTTTATTAAAAACGAAATCATCCAAGAAACGAGTAGTTTTGGTATGTTACAGATCTATATGCACATTATTCGTTCTCAGGGAACGTGGAAGTGAGTGTGATTTTTTTTAAAATTTAATTTACTGAATTTATCGTGTATAACATAATGTTGAAGTATGTCAGTTATGTGTAGATTTTGAAAACCTCTCGCTTTCTTGTAGGTCCATGGGTATCCTGTTACCTCCAGTGTCCCAAATTACAACTACTCATCATCGAAATCGTAGCTTGGACTCGGCGCTGCAGCGCATCCCTGAGGTCGACATCACTCCAAGTCCTGAGTGTGAAGGCGATCTCCGAGTCCCGGGAGTAAAAAGCAATCTCGCATTGTCTGATAGTAATCCACTCAAGTTGAGTCCTGTTGTGGACAAGAGCCTTGTGTCGCCATGTGGCAAACAACAACCTCCAGTGAACAATCAGTGTAATGGTGGTGGTGTTGAGGGAAAAGCTGTGAAGGGCCCTCACGTGCGGGATCGTGAAGATCTGACCAGCCTTGGATCCGATGACTCTGGGATCTGTGGCTCTGATGGTGATACTCGTGAGTCAAGCGTAGAAAGACTTCAAATGAATCAAAGCAGAGAGAGTCTGGACTCTGCGAAATCTAGCCGTGCGGGTGGGGAAGACAGTGAAGTGTGTGAAGCCATGGAGGTGGAAAGTGGGAATTCAGATGAAACAGTGGAAACTCCGACAGTTGAGATCATTAGTGATATTCCGATGAACATGACTGAAGTGCAAAATAGCATTCCTTTAGATGCGGAGCCTTCCAAAGTGACTGTGACCTCTCCTATTGAAAATGGTGCTAGTGACATTTGTGACAACAGTAGCTGTAAAAAGGACAAAGACTGTGAGCGGGGGAAGGGGTTACTGTTAAGACTTTTTGAGTGCAAACTCTTTGACTTGTCTATGGCTATTACTTATTTATTTAACTCCAAGGAACCTGGAGTACAGAGTTATATAGGTAAGTGTAATGTATCTTTCACTGTTAAAGACTTATTTAAGTGCAAACTGTTCGATTTGTTTATGGCAATTACTTTTTATTTAACTCGAAAGAACCCGGAGTATAGAGTTGTATAGGTACCATAAGTAAGACGTCCCCTGTGGTACTTCTCAGTGGTGCTTAATATAATCTCAGAGATCATACAACGAATGGAGTCTGCAGTTATTATCTTAATGTTGGTAACGTTATTTATTAGCAGTATATCTGCAAGTGATTAAATTTAGAAACAAAGTTTTAATTTGACATGTAATGTATGTTATACAGGGTGTTATAAAAATTTGTCACATTATTTTGGGAATAGGTTCCTCACATCAAAATAATAATAATAAAAAAAAAGTTTTGTACTGAACCTGTACTGAAAAGTGGATAATTTCGGAGTTATACGGTGTCGCAAACGTGAAACAAGTGAATTTTAAAAATTCATAGCTCCACTACTATGGGACGTATCGTAGTCAGGTCAAGACATCACCGAAGAACTGGTGTGTGATCTATCTAAATATCCATACTTAAGAATGTTCAGGGTGTCTATCGGCCATGAAAGTCACGAAAAAGTCACGAAATCAGAAAACGGTCATGAAAGTCACGAAATTTAGCTTTTGGGTCACTTTTTTTTTTTTTTTTTTTTTTTTTTTTTTTTTTTAAACTTTACAAATGTAAGTACAGATTGGAAAATTTTGTTCTGTGAAACGTCAAAATTCACCACCAAAAATTTCTATGGCCGATTTTATACGCTACCAAATCGCAAGCAAAGTACGTTTCTATCGCATGGATGAAAATTCGGCCTAATTCGCACGCAAATTCGCTCTTGAAAATGTTAGAAATTTTATGATTTGGTAAAGAAAAGGTCACGAAATTTCATTTTGGAATTTTAGTAGACACCCTGATGTTCCAGTACTTGTAGGTGGAGTGATCAAGTACTTCCAAACAGCTTCTCTAAAAATGATTGTGCAAGTACCAGAGGTTTTGAGAGATGGATATTTGGATAGTTCACATACTAGTTCCTAGTGATGTCTTGATCCGACTACGATCGGTCTTACAGTAGTGAAACTATGACCTTTAATGTTTATTTTTCATGTTTTTGGCACGCTATAGCTACGAAACTGCACTTCCGACCACAGGTCCATATGAACTTTTTTCTTTCTTATTTTGGTGTGAGGAATCTATTAACAAAATATTGTGACATTCTGTATCCGAGTGTGTGAATATGTGTGTTACAAAGAACGCTGAGGGAAGGATTGAATGACAAGTTAAATATAGGAAATTATCACAGACTTTGAGCACAAACTGGTTATAGATTGGTTACTTTTATTTTATTTTATGTTTATTTATTTATTTATTTATTTATTTATTTATTTATTTATTTTTGTTTGTTTCTGAAGTTGTGCTTTCAGCTTTTATTTTTTATTTTTTATAGCTGATGGAGGCTTGCTGGACTTTTAGTATTATTTACTTTTTAGCAACTGGATTCGTTAGATTTTTTTCTAATTAGTGTTGTTAAACATTAATGACCGTTAGTGTAAGCTAACTGCTGAAGAATGTGTAAAAAATAAGACATCGATTTGGAATCGACTTCAGGTTTTCTTAACTTTCTTTGATACGGTACGATATGTGTAGTGCAGCAGTCAACAGGTAAAGAAGTACCAAGTGTAAGATTATTTTGAATTTGATTGAGAAATGTGTAGAATCTTCAGTCTTATGAAAATGTTTATACTAGGTTAATATTTAAATAAATTTAAGGTACATTATAGGAGTATCTTACATCACGCGGTAAAAATTAATTCTAAGGAACGTCTGCGCTGTATAAAATATCATCCGTTCAGATCTATTTACAATGATTTTTAAATTCAATCTATTCGAGAGAAAAAAAAAAACTAAATAACATAAAAAAATCTTTTAAACATGCAAAAGTTGTTAAAGAAAAGATTGTAGGTCTAGATGAAAATCGAATCTTTCAGTTTTACGTCCCACGATTAACCTTTAAACTACTGAGGGATTTAAATGTCGCAGCCCCCTTTTACGGCGCTATTTAAAGCGTTTTCGTAAGGGTTTACAAAGACGTCCATTTCTTCACTACTATTTATCGAAGACACTAACTAACTAACTAACTCTATGGCCTATGGAACCCGGAGGTTCAGTGCCGCGTTCACAAAAACTCTCCACTGACTTCTATCCTTAGCTAATTGGATCCAGTTTCTACTTTGTATTCCTATCTCTGCGAGATCCATCTTAATATTATCCTCCCATCTGCGCCTAGGTCTTCCTAATGGTCGTTTTCCTATGGGTCTACCAGTCAAGACTTTGAAAGCGTTTCTACTTTCTTCCATTCTAGCTACATGACCTGCCCACCTAAGCCTCCTAGACTTGACGACCCTAACAATGTTGGGTAAACCGTATAAACTATGTAGTTCCTCGTTATGAAGCTTCCGCCATTCCCCATTCTCGTTCCTCTTGGGTCCGAATATTCTTCTCAGGATCCTGTTCTCAAATACTTTCAGTCTATGTTCTTCCCTCAGAGTAAGCGACCATGTTTCGCAACCATACAGAACAACAGGCATGATTATCGTTTTATATATTTTAAGCTTCAAATTCCTCGACAGAATTCGCGACGACAAGAGATTTTGAACCGAATAGTAACACGAATTCCCTGCTTTTAGTCGACATTTAATTTCTTCGTGAATATGATTTTCGTCTGTTAATATTGATCCTAAATATTTGAAAGTATCCACTTTATCAAAAGCATTATTTAATATTTTAACGCCTCCACAATTTGCCGTATTACGGTCCCGACGCACTTCCATGTATTTAGTTTTCTCTGCATTTACTTCTAAACCCATGTCCCTGCAAGCGTTTAATAATATCTCTGCATTTATTTCTACTGTTCTCCTATCATCCCCTATTAAATTTACATCATCAGCATATGCCATAACCTGGTGAATGCCGTTCAACTCTAGGCCCTGGTTACTATCTTTGATTTTCCTTATGGCGTATTCCAGCACAAAGTTAAATAATAATGGCGACAACGCATCTCCTTGTTTCAGGCCATTTTCGACGTGGAAGCTCGTGGACAAAAATTTTCCTACCCGGACTTTACTTTGGGATTCATTTAAACATATCTTAATTAATCTAATTAGCTTTCTCGGTATTCCAAGCTCTGTAAGAACGTTGTATAATGTTTCTCTCCTAACCGAGTCGTAAGCCTTTCTAAAATCAATAAATAGTTGATGTACCGGGGTATTGTATTCCCACTTCTTTTCGAGTATTTGGCGAATGGTAAATATTTGGTCGATAGTTGATCGATTTCGTCTAAATCCGCACTGATAATCTCCAATAATTTCATCTGCGTATGGGGTCAATCTTGCTAACAGAATATTTGAAAGGATTTTATAGGATGTTGACAGAAGAGAAATGCCTCGATAATTATTACAGTCAGTTTTGTCGCCTTTCTTGTGAATTGGAACAGTGATTGACTCTTTCCACTCTTGTGGCAATTCTTCCTTGTTCCAGATAAGGAGAATGAGTTTGTGTATCTTGTTCCACAATTTTTCGCCTCCATCTAAAATTAACTCAGCCGGAATTTCATCTACACCCGGAGATTTGTGTTTCTTTGATTTCTTTATAGCGGCTTCCACTTCTATTCGATTGGGTTCTGGAATATACGGTTCTGCGGTGTGTATCTCCTTTTCTCCACGCACATTAGTTTTTGGCTGCGTGTTCAGCAAATCGTCAAAGAAATCTTTCCATCTATTTAAGAGGCTATCCGTATCAGTGAGAACTGTTCCGTCAGCTTTCTTTAATATATAAGCACGAGGTTGATAGCCTTTCTTAAATTCGCTGATCCCCTTATACATGTCCCGAATATTTTTATTTTTACTATTATCTTCAAGTTCCTTAATTTTAGCTTTCAAAAAATCCCGTTTCTTTGTTCTAAAAGTTTTGGAAGTTTCCCGCCTGATATCTGCGAAATTTTGTGTAGTTATTTCATTCGGATTTTGTAGCCACTGTAATTTTGCCTGTTTTCTCTTCTCTACTAGTTTAATGCATTCTTGGTCGAACCATGGTTTGTTCCTACGTATTTCCGCGTGTCCCAGTTTTTCTATTGCTGAACTTTTAATGCTATCTCTAATTTCAATCCAAGTATCCTCAACACTAGTGCACTCCGAGTCTTCTAAAACCGAGAATCTATTCGAAACTTCAATCTGGTATTCCTCTCTTACCTGGCTCTCTTCTAATTTCTTTAAATTAAATCTCTCCGTTTTCGGACATTGAGTATTACCTTTATTCAACGATAATCTCTCCCGTATTATCGCTGCTACCAGGTAGTGATCAGTGTCACAATCAGCCCCTCTAAATGTATTGCCAGGTCGTAATTATGTGTAATAATTATTATTTAAAAAAAAAAAAAAAAGCGTTGTGCAGAGTATAATGCGCATTCCTGTAATTTGATTATCATATTATCGTCGTTGTAGTAGAGGTAATTCCAGAATATTATTTTTGAGATCTAACTGTTTTGAAGTTTGAAACTAGCGCTGAAATCGGTTTGGCAATATTAATAAAAGTCAATATATGTGTTTTATGTTCTATCTAGTTTTATATTATGATCTTAATCCTACAAATAATTTTACCGTTCTTGCGCTCTTCAATTTTATGTATTAACTTCATAAACTCAAATCTAGGGAGGGAGGGGGGAGGCACGGTGGCTCAGTGCTAGAACGCTTACCTCTGGTGCGTGGGGTTCTTGATTCGATTTCCGGCCAAATAAATTTGTGGTGGACATCATCATGTCCGTGTGTTTTCTCGGCGTACTGCCGTTTCCTCCCACTTTCTCATTCCGCCAGTTCTTCCATTATCATTTACTTGCTTTAAGCATCTTCTCCCTTAGCCTAAAGTTCATAATCGTGGGGTGTTAAACTGCAAGATTTATTTATTTTTTTTTTCAAATCCAGGGAGCTATAACTTCTGCTAGAAAAACGACGATATCTTTGTTTATAAATATTTTTTTTTCAGATAATAATAATTATAATTATTATATTAAGATCCTAAGTAGTACTTAAATTGGATTTAATTAAGAAAAATCTTTAATTAGTAACTATTGGACGAATCGAGATGAAAAAAAAATCGTGTGTATAGCAGATTAATACTAAAAGCATATTTCAAAAATATATGACAACCAGAATCAAAGAACATATATCCAGTACACAAAATCCAGTATCTGGTCTATCTAAACACTTAAACATAACTTTATTAGATGCTAGAAATGAAACTTAGAGGACAATGTGTAAATATTGATTTAGGTTAACAGCATAAATCAAATTTAGAGAAGAGTTAAAAAAATTACTGGATAAATATAATGCTATACTCAGAATTTTTTAAAAACAATTTTCAACCATTGAAACTCTGTTGTTGCCATTGAAGTTGTATTATCTAAAATAAGTTTGTTTCATCTTCGAACGAAGACTTGAGTGTGGCTGCACATTCTCTTCTAGTACGAAATGATTAGTGTCTGCAATATGTGAATCGGCTCCAATAGTGGTTTCTGATTTTATTGTTACACTACCACTGTGTTGTTCATTTAATATGTTATAAGTAGATGAATGTGTTCGCACGGAGAAATAGGTATATGGGAAATATCTGGAAGATGTATACGAACCCCCTTTCTCCCCTCAGGATGCGTAATTCAATCGAAATGGAATGATGAGAACCTGGCTCGCCCCAAGTTTTAAGTATGTTTACTCATTTACCTCGTTGTCTAACTGCTTTCGTGTAATTCTCGTTTCTTCTGCTGTTCTAGTCTGTCGTTGGGCCATACCACTGGTGTTCCTCTCTAAGTTTGTTAGTTTCTTCTTTGGCATTGTGTGGGTTATGTTTAATGACCACGTTAGAAAGAATAGAAATGATGTTTAATAATGAAAAACTGATAATATTTAAATGTAATAATTAACGAATCGATTGTTGTAGAGTGAAATATTCTGTTTTTGGCATAAATTTTGAACTCGCACTACCCACCTACTATATGCATTTAAATAAAAGTAACATGAATAAAAACTTAATTCGAGGTAGATACTATTTAAACATGCAGTTGGTTCAGCCGTCAGCCGTGATGCGATCACAAGCAACATTACATTCAGATTTATTAATATAGATTTTTTTTTTTTTTGGTAAACAAAAATAAGAGCAATAATTTTAATGGAACGTACTACTTGCAGTCAGTAACAGTGTGTAATTACAGTTGTGATTTATGCTCGTTTTACTTTTACATTTAATGTTGAGAAAGCTGTCTACCTAAATGGAAATAATTTATTAAGTATTAATAATTGTTAGTATTAGTAATTAATTGCAAACATTTTTACTAATGAAAGAAGGCAACAACCGATTTTTTTTTTATTTTGCACGCCAAATACTCTATAGGTGTGAATTCTAACGCAAACCACTACACCACCCAGAACAGCCCATCACTCTCGAGGTCGGTGCTCTCATCTCGGATTACGTGAGTTGTACCACAGACCCGTGCTATGATGGACAATCCTGTGTCCATGTACCGAGCATCTTACGATGATTGTGCTCATTAGTACTATTTCATTAGTATAGTGCTCGGTATATGGACATACGGTTGTCCAATCACAGCATGGATCTGTGGTACAACCCACGTGGCCCGAGATAAAAGCATAGATCTCGAGATTGAGTGAGTGAGTGAGTAGCTGTTCGGGGAAGTGGACTGGGTGGCGTAGTGGTTAACGCATCGACACGGTATGCCGGAGGTCCCGAATTCGAATCCCGGTCCAGTCAGTCACTCTTTGCAAACAATTTATTTGGCTTGCTTTTACCTGTTCAATATTGTTGTCAGGTATTAACATTTTAAAGTTGCGAGTGCGGAGCGTAGACTTCCTAGCCTTACACTTAGCTATCGTTTTAGTCAGTTAGTCAATATTGTAATCAGAGGTTCAGTTCAGTTCAGTTCGATTTACGTCGTATTTCTTTTATGTTGCAAGTATTTTGTCACTTTGTTCTTGTTAGTTTGTTGTACTGTCAATGTTGTGTGTAATATATTTCATCTTGTAATCCCCGTTGATTAATCTGTAGTCTCTTGATTTCTCAAAACAATAATAGTAATAATTGCAGTGTGTTGTTGTGCAGTGAAGGGAAGATGGCGTCTGAAGAGCCGCATATGCTATAAATAAAACAAAGGGAATGGTTAAAATTATGTAGGCGCATGAGAGGATGATTCAAATTAAACAAAAACAAAACAAACAAAAAAAGTAGTTACTTACCAATCTGTCCTCCCATGGGGAAAAACAAATATTCTCCAAACATATCGGAACAACAAGCTAGTTCCGTCTTCAATGGTAAGGTAACAAGATTAAAAATGGAGAAATATATTCCACCAAATAAATACAACATGAAAGATGGATACTAGAAACAACGAGCAGAGTACAGTGGATGAAAAAAGGAACGAGCCAAGTTGAAAGAAACGCGGTGTCTGTGCTACGTCACTATTGCCAAATTCTTTCATAGGCCATTACCAATTTGTGATCATCCAAGCGATCTCAATGATGAAATACAGCTTTTATATCAAATAGGGCAAGAAACGGTTAGAAGTTTGCGTACTTTACAAAAATGGTTTAATCGAACACGTAGGTGGGTGCAAGTCCCTAAAACCAATTTTTCCCAAAATCTTGCAAAATGTAACATACCTGCTTCCAGTATCCCCCCGAAAAGTTTAGGAAAGGATCTCACCGGCTTTAAAAGTTACTTTGCTGATCCACTAAATAGGTCAGGTATTTACTGGGCTCAGTGTGAGTGTGACGCTTCATATATAGGTCAAACCAAACGTAATATTAACACCGAAGTTAAAGAATACATTAGACAATTAAAAAAGTCACACGAATAGGGTATGTCGGGATTGTCACTTCACATAAAACAACACACACGCAATAATAAAAAAAAAAGAAACAGTTTAATGTGACATGTCCAGGAAAAACCAAAAACAACGGGAGATTGAAGAATCATTCTTTATTCATAAATAAAACAGGCTCTAAATCTGGATTCTGGCAATACTGATAAAATCTGGCTACTTATCTTTATGTAGGGGAAGGCGTTGTACCTTTGAAACAATGTACCTTTGAACACCTGTGCCTTTCTCGAATTCAGAGCTACCTAGGTGCAGTGATTAAAATTCGTTTGAAAGATTAAATGATAAAAAGCACTACAAACGCGTTTGGCTGTTGTTTACTGAGTGTTATGCCGAGTAACGTTCCTTTTAATTTTTCACCCCCCAAACCATTTTTTGTAGTTACCTATTGAGTTTTGTGCTCTTCTGTTTTCGCACTTGATATTTATTTGTCCAAACTTGGGGTAGAATCATTGGTGAATACAGTAATATTTTTAGTTTTAACATGTGTTCAATATTTAAGCTAGTGGAGAACTTTTTTTTCGTAATGGCGACCCTCTTGTACCTATGAACATTAATGCATCGTGTACCTTTGAACGATAAATAATACTGTTTAAAGCTACGTAATGTAAGTAGTTAAAACAATTGATATATTTTATATAGATTAGGTTAGGATATAAAGTTACTAATTATGATTTTAAGTAGTTTCTATATATTCGCTTATTGTATAACATAATGTTAAGAGTTGTATATGTCAACTTTATTGTTCACAAGTTTTTGTTAGAACTTCTCTTCAATTTTTAATTTAATTAATAAAATTTCAATTCTGGGGAACTTTCTATAGCTAAACCTTTTATTGCAATTTATAACTGTTAATATTTACGGCTTCTTTTTATATTATTGCCTCAGAAACGTTGTAATTATGACTTTGTTCAAAGGTACAAGAGGGTCTGTTCAATGGTACACGACCATAATGTACCTGTGAACAAAATGGATATGCTCTTGTTATATTCTATAAAAGCTAAGGTAACACGTTTAAAAATCATCCTATCTGATAGCAAAGAGATGATACTTCAAATGTACAACAAAAATTGATGAAATAGTGCTGAATATTAGCACCTAAATTTCGAAGACTAAAAGTGTTCACAGGTACAACGCCTTCCCCTGTATTTTGGATCTAGCAATAGTGACGTAGCATGGACACCGCGCTTCGTTCAATCCAGCTCATTCTATCTTTCGTCCACTGTGCTCTGCTTGTGGTTTTCAGTATCCATATCTCACATTGTATTTGTTTGTTGGTATGTATTCCTTTTTCCACACCATAATTCTCATCCATTTTTATCCTTGTCACCTAACCACTGAATACGGAACTAGTTTGTTGTTCCGATACGTTTGAAGAATATTTAGTTTTCATACGGGAGGACTTATTGGTAAGTAACCAATTTTGGTTACTTGAAAGTTAATGTTTATTCTCTCCCTACTAGGTAGATTCTTTACACATTGGCATTTTTTAAAATTAAGAGCCCTGGAACAGTTTTAAAAATAGAAGGGTTCCTCCCTAGTCTGACTCACTGTAATTTTCCTGACAATCGTACGAACTTTTATTTTCTTTATAAAATGGTATGCCCAGTGTCGTGCACGATGGTGTATTCGCGTTTTAACTCCCACACCTTCCCTCTGAAAATATTACGGAAAAATAAACCTTTACTACTGTAGAAGTTTTTCCTTAATCCAGTATTTAGCAAATATAATTTTTGTATTGTAACGTATATTGTTTCTTTTAATATTTGAGATTCCATAAATTACAGTGGAACATGTGGGTAAAAGTTATTTTAAAGTTTGAACAGAAAACACATGTAAACAACAGCTTTACTCTAATTATGTATAGTTATTGATGATGTACTACTTGGTGAATAGCTAGTTTCCAGAAACCAGTTAAACTTCTTAAATAAAGATTTCACAGCTGTCTTAAAATAGTTTCAAAATTTTAACTTGCTTTCGAAAATTTTCTTAATGAGATTTTATTTGTTTATAGGTAACAAAATTTTTAGTTTTCCCGACCGGGAAGTTGATTTCTATCTACCACAACTAGTTAGTATGTATATTCAGATGCATGATGTTGCAGAGGTCATTCATCCTTACTTAATCCACAGGTATGTACCTTTTATTTATTTATTTATTGCGAGATTATATATGTAAACTGATTATATGGCGGGTCAATAAGAATAGCACAGCATTTTTTTTATTTTATTTTATTTTTTGTGATATTATACTGATGTATCACTTTAAAATTAAAGGAGAAGTACTTTTGAAGTTCACACTGTAGTCGGCTGTTGTTCGATTAGGTATACCTCTAGCAACAGAAGGTGAACTACTGAGCAAAGATGGCGTGTGTGTTAAAATGATCATCATGTAAAGAGCAGAGAGATATAGTTCGTTTAATGTGGGTAAAAGGACAAAACCCTAGTGAAATTCACAGGGAAATGGTGTGGGTGTATGAGAAAGACGTATGATCCATATCAACGTCTCTGTCGTATGAACCTTACGAATTTGCTACGTGCCGGGCGTCTAATAACAACGGTAGCATCAACAGAACAAAATGTCCTAGCCATTGAAGAAAACATTCGTAATGCCCGGCTAATCCAACTTAAGACATGCACAACAATTCGTGCGGTACAGTGTATAATGTGGTGCATGACAATCTCATATGTTGCGAAATGGCTATACTCCAAAAACACGAACTTCTATGAACAGGATATTTTGAGATTTGTGCCGCGATGAGAGAAATATGTTGAGAAACTTGGCTGCAATGTTAAAAAGTAGCTTTAATATGAGCCTTGACTCTATATGTTACATAGTACACTCTACATAAATTGTTTTGCTTTATTTATTGATCCGCCCTGGTATATTGAAAGTAAGATATAATCTCGAATTTGCATAGGAGTAATATTAAGTATCGTTTGTTGACATTTCAAAAGCGCCCAAGGGAATACCGGAATTGTCACAGCTCTTTCTTATGTTGTAGGGCTTCCCATATTTTAACTCCTTATTTTCAATGGGAGAAGCATTTTCAAGGACTAAAAAGCAAACACAGTCTTCTACATAAATTGCTGTAGAAATCAGTGTTTTCCGGTTTAGCAAGAAATGACGTTTTGGTATACGGATTCAGCATCGAAAGAACAGCTTTCATCTTCGGACGATTTCAGCTTTCAATACACGCGTATGTTTTGAAAAATGCAATAGATTCTCTTGTTTCAAAGAACACACTTTAAAATCTTCTATAGCTTTGTTTAAACAAGCAAGTTCCCTTTTTACAACAGAATGGTTAACACGTACTGCCAATACACGTAATCCCTGGTTCAGTCCCCGGTAGAGCACGTAGACTTGGAAAGCAGTTAGGAATACTTCAGGTCATATTGCGATATTAGGTTCCATGTTTAATATTTTTAAAGTTGCGTAAACTAGTGATGATTTCAAGGGGTGGCCCGGGGAGAAAATTGTATCACTTCCAAAAGTTAAGAAATTTTCCTGGGAGCATATCTCCGACCATGTTCAACGTCTTGTTAGTATTTTCTAAGTACTATTTTCATATAAGGTGGTATTGTAATCTGAGAGTTCGTACTACTGCTGACAAGGGCGTGTCTGTACAGTCACGAAAGAAAGTATTCTTCAGTTGACAAAATTTCTTTTCCTAATAACTCCAGAATAAATTAATCTACTAGAGTACCGATTTTGGCAAGTTATCAAATTATAACTATTCTAAAGATAACGACAAAAAGATCCAGATTAATTCATTTGTTCCCGAGTTAATGGGGGAAAAAGAAAATTTGTCAACTGAAGAATACTTTCTTTTACGTGTGTACAGTTGCACAAGCGTAGTGCGCTCGTCACTGATTCGGCGAACTACATAACAGTTTCTCAAGAACTCTTCGATACTGTATCTTGTTTTTAATGATGAAAAATTAAGTATATTGTTAGACGTTGACTTTATAGAGTGATATACTATTTAATGAGTATTTAATATTTAATAATATACTATTTAATATTTAATAATATACTATTTAATATTTAATATTGGTGCGATTGAAATGTCCACTTTTATGTCTGGTGGGGAAACATTCTAAAGAGTATTTAGAAGTAGCTAATAAATAGTGTTTAAAGTAGCTGATAGAGTAAAATACTGTTTATTACTGACTAAATTTATGATAACTACATCAAAATAAAACTTGGAACTCGTTTTCGATATTAATATTCATAAATTAAGTGTAATAATTTGAGTAATTTTACTGATTCGATCTTAGTGTAAATTATTTAGTGTATTGCGAACTACTTTTGGTTTGCTTTGTACCCCAAACGATGGCGTATCTTTCGCCACATATTGTCGATTAGTTGCCGTTGCTAAAAATGTCTTTATTGGGAAGGAATACGGAAAATAAGATTAACCAGAAGATTCGATATATGTAACTTTGAAATGGATTCGAACAGGGTGAAATTGAGAGTAGTTCTGAAGAGGTCATAAAGAATTCTATCCGATGACACCTAGGAGCTCTTTCGTGGCTAAATAGTTAGCATACGCACCTTTGGCGTTAGTGACCCGGATTCTATTCCCGGCGGGAGTTCATATGGTTCGGATTCCACCTTAATCAGTAGGTGCACGTCTCATATAGCCTCGCTGCTAAAAGAGAGAGAAAACCAAAATCATCTTACCTCACCGATGACATTTAGAACGTTTTATTCTGTTGTTCCAATTCTTCCCCCTCCCCACTCTTTCTGGTAAGCTGAAATTTTCAGTGTATTATGAGTCTAAAATTACGTTTTAGATCGCTTATGATTCAACGCGAAAGTCTCCAAATAAAAATTCTCACCATTGAATTCAGTACATGGTATTTGTTACACTTTTGATTTTTGTTCAATAATTTATGTTAAGGTCTACTTACACACTATGCCTACTAAATTTTAAGACTGGCAGTATCAGAAAATAATGCAGAATAGAATTATGTTCATTGGCTGCTAATCTTCAATAAATATATGACCCTTCTTGTTGTATACAAACAGTTGCACAGCTGTATAGTTTCTGAATTCATTTCTGGAAGTCCACTTCTCCGACAGTGTTGAGTTTTGTCGTCACAGCCCTTTGGATGTCCAACATTCAGTCAAAATGTCTTCCTTTCAACGTAGAAGAGTTATACATCACCAATTATGATTTTCTTAAAGTAATCTGGATAATTTTCGGCCAGTTGGGCCCACAACAACACTCGGTCTTCTTTTAGCTCTGCTGTCAGACTGGGGCGCAAATCTGAAACAATCTTCCTCTCCTGTAGATCTTGTTCCATGATCTTCCAAACAATATCCTTAACAACGTTCAAGTCCTCCGCAGACTGACAACGATTTTCAGCCGGCTTCCTCCCCACCAATTTTTCAACATTTCATCAGTTCGAACGGTTACCGGACGACCAGGTCCAAGATCGTCCGTGACCCCCTCCCGACCATTACGAAATCAACGATGCCACATAAAAATGTTCGCTTGAGAAAGAGCATCATTGTTGTAAGCTGTTTGAATCATGCTCAAGGTCTCCGTGGCTGTGTTACCAAGTTTTACACAAAACTTGATGGCTACTCTCCGCTTCACTTTACTATCCATGATGAACGAAGAAAGCACAGTTCACTGAAATCACTGTAACTCTCAAAATTCGGAACATACATTCGTGAATTCTTCGCACAATGCACAACACACTCTGTACTAAAAGCTACACAAAATAACAGCTTGGCGACTCGTTATCGTACAGTGTTGCCAGTCTTTAAATTTAGTAGACACATTGTACGAAATGTATCCCATTCCAGCTTTTAAGAGTATAAATAGCTTCAATAAATAATGCTGTATTTATTTATTATATATGATAAATGCAAACTGATTTTTTATCAAATGAGTTCCTCTATAGCAGTCATTTCCAACTGGCTTGTGTATGATACAGAAGCGTAGTTTTCACAATTAGAGAAAAGCAGAGAGAAACACAATGGGGGAAGGAGATGATGTAGAAGAGCAAGTGTTGCCAGTGAATGCACTAGTCATGAATCCACGAGTAGTATACTTGCAAAACTACCGATGATGTTTACCCGTCAACACTGTCTCTTATGAACATCAGGTTGCCTACCAGCCTCGTGCCGTCAAACTGAGAAAGCGAGATTCAAACTGTGACGTCACAGAGCATTTAGTTGGAAATGACTGCTCAATACGTACGGATTCAGTCATATATATAAAAAAAGAAGCATGACTGGACCGGGTCTCTGTGTGGTACAGTCTAGGGATGACCAATTCCGGAATTCGGAAAACTTCCGGAAATTTAGAAAATTTCGGATTTCGGAAAAAAACTGAATTCAGAAAGTGAAGTTTCTGATTCCGAAAACTTTTGGCCATCCCTTGTATAGTCCATGTTGTCAGAGTGATTGAGCATTGACTTCAAGAGTGATAGAATGTATGGCTGTTGAAGAAGCTGACTGGGTGGTGTAGTGGTACAGTAGGCTAGAGATCTCAATTCGATTTTCGGGGCAGTCATGCATATCATTATATTTATTTAAGACTGAATATGGAAGAAGAATATACTAATTGTATGTTTTTTTGTAGGTGCAGAAACTCAGCTGATTTTTCGTTGAAATGTGCCTGGTTGCTGGACGCGTACAGCTCAGATGCTCACTTACCTTCCAAGAAGAAGTCTCATGGAACAAAATTAAAAAATCTCATTCTCTCAGATGAGCTTAGGTAAAGTATTAATATATGCATATTATTAGATTATTTTATATATATTGTATTTTCCAAGAGATTCCTTCCACAATACAGTGCCCAATAAATAATAGCAAGTGGTGCCTAAAAATACTGGAAGCAGCTGAGCAATACATGTAACCTTACAATTATAAAACGTAGTTCACTGAAATACGTGTTCGATTTGTCGTTAATCGATATTTCTCCTCTGAGATTGATTCTCCTTATACTACAAGATTCCGACATTCTGGAATATCAGGGAAATGAAAACAAAATCAGGGAAAGTCAGGGAGATTATGCGTTGTGCATAAAATATGGAAAGTCAGTACCAGTTGTACAGATCGACATGTGAAGAGGACCACAATGATACAGCATTCTCAATGATGATAGTGATATAGTGTTGCTATTTCGTGCTGAGAGATTGATTTTAAGACAGAAAAACTACCGAAAGAACTGAGCATCAGATAAAGATAAACAAGCTTTCAGGCTTGACTGTCGGTAATGTCCAACAAACAAGAATATTCTGATGGGAGTGCCTCAGTGGAGGGCGAGTTCTCAGTCAATAAGACATTTATTGTAGAAAACCAAATCGAAGATTCTCTAGTACAAAGAGCATAGAGGCGGGTGTATGATGCAGTTATGTACTATGGAGGTATGGAATCTGTTCCTGTTGATCGAATAATGCTTTTCTCAGTTCGTTTAGCTCCGAAATGTTAAGACGAATACATGAAACAAACGAATCTAAAGTGCAGAGGAAAGTAAAATCAAAGGTAAAAAAAAGAAAACTAAGGCTGAAGTTAAGAAATTTGGAAGCAAAGAAGAAACAAATGGAATTATATTACAAACACGCTCGCAGAACAAATTCAAGAACTGAAAGCAAAACAAAATTCTGTTTAAAAAATCTAAATGTGAGGTTTAACATCTCAGAGTTGGTAATATTAGGACTAATACTATTAGACTCAGGGAGAGTTGACAATATATTCTTGACTGCTTTTTATTGTTTTTTTAAGCAAAAAAAAAAGTTTGCAATGTCAAGGTATGTGTTACCGTTATTATATACTTACATGTTAAATTTTGTATAAATAACAATTACTCATATTGAACATAACAAATATGTAAATGGTAATTAAAGGTGTGTGTTGGACAGTTATGGAGATGAAGGAGGTTGTTAAAAAAGTGTATGATAGAACTTACTCTATATCTTCCCATTTATATTCAAGAATTTATGTCAAGTAAAACAAGGATTTGTGTCAGGGAAATCAATCTTCAGTTTTTGTGGGAACCCTGTTTATGGCAGAGTTTCGAAGAAAGTAATAGTGCTATTTTGGGCTCCAGTTTAACTTATTTTGTTAAAGCTAATGTAGTCATTGCTCGCCCTTAACTTAGATACAGCAGATTATTTTTATTTACTATTTTTATTTTTGGTGAGATATATATTGTACATAGTAATAATTTAACATAACAACAAACATTTTTTAAATAATTTATTGAAGAACACCTATTGACCTATGAAATAACACCGTTGTACATATAGGAGGCCAGTTTTGAAAGAGTTTGGTATTGTCAGAAACTCTACCTATTATTCTGCCTGCCCAGGAGAGAGAAAATCTGAAGAACCACTTGATGGATGCCATCAATTTGACGAGAATGCAGAGGATCAAAAATTAGGAATCAAATTTCTTAATGGAAGTGATCCAGCTAGTTGATCCCAAGATATGGACAACGAAAAATTGGTTTCCCATGTATTCCTATGGGAATAATTATGGATATCTTTCTTTTTGATAAACCACCCGCAGAGATGTTAATATAGCGGGTTCGTATAATGTTCAGGATACAAAATACTAAACTGTCAGTGGAATACAGCGCTAAAGTGAAACGAAATGACTTTCTGCTCGACAAACTTCTAAAGACTTATATATTCTTTGTTTTCAAATATTCGTTTATCTGGATCCCAATCTTTTTTGATTGACGACACACTGAGCGCCTGCGACATCGCGACACACTTGTTTAATTTATAACACTATAATAGTATAAAAGTGTAGGTTTCTGTAAAGTAGTGACTGTGTAGTACTGAACATTGTCGCCTTCTCTGGATGGGGGGCGTTGGTTGGTAAAGTCTTTCTCAAAATTTATTTTTTACCCTAATTAGTAAGTGCTTCATGCTTTTTAAATTTTAAAATTTTGCGATACGCCGTAGGGAACTGCGGGACACCAGTTAAGAACCACTATCTTAAATTATACTTAATTTTATGTATTAATAAAAGGAAGAAACAGTCATTTTTTTTTTTTTTTTTTTTTTTTTATACATACTTGGTCCTTTGTAGGTGCGAATTTAATAACACACAAAGAGTGAGAAAGTAAAGACTAGCTGTTCTGAGAAGCGAAGTGGATAGCATTGTGGTTAACGCATCGGCACGACATGCCAAAGATCCTGGGTTCAAGTCTCGGTCGAGTGATATTCACTTATTTCATTCTTTATGTATATGTTGTACTTAAATTTAATTTCAGGAAGAATGATTATTAAAGCCTAGAGTTGGTAAAAATTAGCTTGCCAAGGAGTTTTTTTTTTTTAAATCAAAAATAAAACAAAACCAAACTCTTTCATGTGGTGTACACTGTGAGATACTTTTTAAATCTAGTATATGAAAGGAGAATCTTTGTACAAAGTATGCAATTCTTCCATATCAGTATAACATTACTAATATTTGAACACACTCTATAATATAGAATTAAAGATCTCTTTAGGTCATAATTATTGAAATAATGCATTTTGTATAATGGAATCCTTTATCACAAGAGTAGGTTGTTATTGTTTAGACTAAGATACATAAAAGTAATAGAAGATAAGAACAGGTATGTTTTTTGCTGCTAGTTTTAATTGTGAATATTATCTATATTCTGGTACAGACCAAAGGAGAACGGATCGGAGTGTCCACGACGGGTGAAGCTAAGTACCAGCAGTGCGGCTCCTGATCCATCAAAGCTGAAAGAAGCAACGTCCCCAACCAGTGGTGCTTCCGTCGTTATGCCTCAGTCGTTTTGTGTTGCTACGCTATCTCCAGTCACTTCACCAGGGAAGAAGACCCATCAACGGTCAAGATCTGATGCCACGGGACTCTTTCAGGGACACAGGAGAGTATTGTCTCAGGGTAAGCATCCGTTCATTCCTAAAAGTAAAGCAAGTTCTTTTAATTTTAACCATTCATCTATAAAGAAAGTACCGAATCGTTGTGTTCTCGTCAAACAATTGTGTAGTACATATAGTATGAACATAACATGTAAACGAAGTACGAGACTCGTACAAATATAGAAAAACATTGAAGAATTTACAAAACTTAACCCTAGAAATACCAAGGTGAGGTATCAATTTTGTCTGCGCATTTTTTTTTCTCTCTTTTTAAATACAGATAAAGTGTTCTTTAAGAGCTCTTGATTTTTTTACATTGTTCATTTGAATGTGTTCTTCACTTTGGGCAGTTTTATATTATTATACCTATTTCATTGTCATAAAAAATCCATTGGGTGCAAGCTCATTTGACATCCCTTCCTCCTCCTTGGTACTAGGTATTATTACTCGTCTTTGATTTTGCCATTTTTCTTTTTGGTTCATAACATACATTGTATGTTTCTTAAGTGTTATTTCTCCTCTTAAATGAACAATGAAACTTACAAGAGCATTTTCTAGTGTTAGTGATACTATTAATTTCGTCCTTGAATGATATAACCATTTAGGATAAATGTAAAATAGAACTACTTGGATGGTTTCTGTTGCTAGTTTAGTTTAAAATGTTAATTTAAATTCACTAGATACGTTGTAACAATCACTTGAAAATAGCGAATGAAGATTTGTCTTTCCCGTGGTAATACACGTAGCAGACAGGGCTTCTAGGATTAATTTGCAAAGGGACACAAAGTAATATTAATATTTCTGTAGGAAAAACAAAAAAGAAATACTCTTATCAGCTGAATATCGTATGACTCCCTGTTTTTAAGATTTTAATGGAATAGTACGAGTAAAAATACCCAGCACAAAATATTATATGATGGTAAACTAGCCAGTTTAAAGCACTATCAAAGATACTAATAGAACATATGGAATACAAAAGATAACAAGATACAAAATTGTACCGAACTTCACAGAAGAAGCTAGTATTCTTAAATACCAGCAAGATATAAGTAAAAACCGGGTAATAACTAACAAAAAATTGGCTACTTACCAATGAATCCTCCCTTGAAAATTTTTTTAAAGGTTTTGACGTTTCGGAACTCTCAGCTGGTTCCTTGCCACTGAGGAAGGAACCAGCTTAGAGTTCCGAAACGTCAAAACCTTTAAAAAATTTTTCAAGGGAGGATTCATTGGTAAGTAGCCAATTTTTTGTTAATTTTGAATATCCCCACATGCGCCCATGTAATTATAAGGGTAATAACTAATTTGTGATGTGCTTTTATCATATTTACATAGGTACACTCATATCCAAAATGTCGCATATTTATAACTGTTTTCTTGTAAGAATATAATTTGATGATGATTTTGCAGGGTACTTTTAATACTGATACTATGTGTATAATCGGAAAATGTATATTTGTGGTAAATTCCATAGGAAAAGAATTATAAATACAAAAATTAGAATGAGTAAAACAAAATGTTGCTAAATGGACAAGAAAGTTTCATTTTCGTTTTGTTGTTGTTATTTACTGCTCTTTTGACATGAAATTTGCCACATACATGTCTTTGCCGATTATACACATACTAGCATTATAAGAAGTACCGGGCGAATTCGTTATCGAATTATATTCCTACACCAACATATTCATAGACATGCGACAATAATTTTGGACATGAGTGTACATTATTGTGATGAGGCATGTGGGAGTGTGATGACTCCAATATATTTGATAGCTTCTTAATAATAATAATAATAATAATAATAATAATAATAATAATAATAATAATAATAATAATAATAATAATAATAACGTCTCATTGGTACACCAAATTTATATAAATTTAAAAAGTCCGCTGATGTTGATGAATAAAGCATGTGAAAAACATTGCTTACTATGATTTGAGCTGCTTTTGGTCCTTGAAAATGAATACTCATTAGAAGCATCTGAAATGTTGTAATTGACATAAGTCCATATAAGAATATAAAAAGGTGAGTACGGTTTTGTATTTTGACGCATTACCATTGCGTATTTTCTATATCAAATGTAGTTGTAATTTTTTCCTGTAGGGTAATAATTACACGTCTGTGCAGTTTGATAACTTTTAAACATAACTTTGTAGAAGATATTTGTGATATGGTGGGAGAAAATTCAGTGTTAGCATATCTACAGACGACACTCAAAAAGTTTTGCACAATGGGTCATATTTTTTTTGATAGTTGCATTAGGACTGTGAAATTTTGTATGTGTTTGTGTCCTTTGCGTACATACACATGTTACTCAGTGTATCCTCCGTTCGGTGTGACACATTTAGCCTATCGTTCTTTTCATGCCGTAAAATGTACTTCGGTAAAACGCCGAACACTCACACACACACACGCAAATGAATTTTTGGTCGCTGGCAAACTGCCTATCACGAATATGGGCGTTGAGACGGCCAAACAGAAAGAAATCGGATGAGGCAGAGTCCGAACTATAGGAGCACTAAGGAGCCACTTCCATTTCATTCTTCTGATTTTCTGCAGTGTGTAATTGGGAGAGTGGGGCCTCGCATTATCTTGGTGTAGTTTGATTATTTTAGAGTTCTGGTTTCTTTGACTTTAAAGCACGTCGCAGGTTTGCCAGTGACAATATAGCCAACAAATAACCCAGTCGCTTCAACAAGTTGTCGTGTGGTTACACATAATGTTTGATGAATTGATCAGTAGGGTCTTCATTAACGTCGTTCATTGCAGTTGATGGTTTGCCGGCCCGTGATTGGTTCAACAGACAGAAACCACATTAGAACCTTTGGATCTATTGCTGGCTATTGCTGCGGTCCAATATCTCATTGCCATACACAGGAAGCAATTTGCGTCGAATGGATATGGCTGAGTGATCGCCGGTCTTGTACAGGAAAATAAATGATTGACCGTTAGCGAATGCGGCTGTCAACTTTTTTATTATGGGCATATCTGTGAATAGAGAAAGAAAATTTCTTATACAACTTCGACATAAAGTACCCAAGTACATGAACAAAAAATATTATAATCCTAGTGCTAACCATAAAAAAAGATTCTATTGTGCATAACTTTTTGAGCGGCCTTTGTATTTATAATTTAATGCAGGACTCAATGATGTATGCAGAAGAGAGGGAGATTCCTGGTTTTAACTTTTCTTTTTCAATAAGATATGAAAAAAATACACATTTTTCACATTGAGATCCTGATACAATATGATCTTCGGAGCTTGAATTCCACTTGTAATAAATGCTGAAATTAGTTTATAAGATACACTTGTAATACATGCTGAGATTAGTTGGTAAGAACCACTTGTAATAGATGCTGAAATCGTTTCATTTTAGGAAGCAACAAAGTGTGTTTAGGAGATCTTGGTTCTGGGAGAGCATTTGATAACGGTTGTAAATGTTTCGACACTTGTCAAGGTGTTGTCAATGACTTACGTGGGAAACGAATCGATTGTACTTGTAGCGTAAGTAATTTTTGAATATCTTAATACATTCTGCTTAATTTTACTCTACTTATTGTAATTTTACCTTAATTAATTCTGAATTAAAAATTAATATTATAGTGTCCACATCGTGTAGTGTGAGAATATCTTATTCACATTTTAGTCATGGCAATGACATGTGCCTGATCATTTAGCTGCTAGGGAGCCACTTATCTCAGGGTTCTGACAAATTTGGAAATCAGTGAAATCTTGAAAAAGTCAAGGAAATCGAAATTATAATAAAGTAGTCAAGAGCATATGTTAATTAAGTTGGAAAGGAGGGAAAATCGGAATTATTGTTAGGGTTTTTTTTTTTTTTTTTTTTTTTTAAGTCAAACATGGGAGCCCATTGAAGCAAGTTTGGAAGCAGTTAATCTGAGTAATTATGAGTAGTAATATCATTTAACGTTTTACATTTTACATTTTACTTTTATATTTTTAATGTTTTATAGGATATTTTCTTTTCTAACAGTAAGTAGATAAACATAACTACTGTTATTAGCTTTCATGTGCTATTCAGGTATTATAATTTATCTTTGCTTTTGCATTTTAACATTTTATACAACCTTTTGTATATTTAAAATAAATAGGATTAGTAATTAGATTTCTGGGCCACGCGGTCGAAAAAAAATTAACAGCTTTTTCAGGCCAGCCATCTTGAGTGAGGTTTCTCCTGAGTTTCCCTCCTTCACACCAGGCAAATACCTGGATGGTACCTATCATATAGGTCCCAGGCCGCTTCCTCTCTTCCTTTCCTTTCCTCGGATAGTGTAATCGCCGAGGGATGTCATTCCTCATATGTGATGGGCAAAATGGCCATAGGTGCCGACAGCCCAGAAATCTAATTCCTAATCCTAGATTTCTGGACTTTTGGTATCTATGATCGTGTTAGCCCGTCACATATGAGGGATGATGTCCCTCAGCGGTCATACTACCCGAAGAAAGGGAAGGAAGCAGCCTGGAATCTGTAAAATCCTTGGGTGTAGCGCTTTCAGTGGAGAGGCAAGAGGAATGCGCTCCCGCTCAACTGTCCTGCCATTTGTAGTTGTCATTATGATTTGACCAGAAGTTCATTGTGCGTATGCAGTCGAAATGTTTTTCAGAAACAGCAAATCTGTGATTACAATACAAAGAGTTTTTCGCTTAAAGTTTGCTATTCTACGTAGTGAAAACGTTCCTGATCGGAAGACTATCTTACACTGGGTCGAGAACTTCCGAACAACAGCTTCACCATTGGAATACCGAGGCTATGAGACAGCCTTGTTTTGCAGTCCCCAGAACGTTTTGAAAGGAAGCATGCTTTAGCTGTTGGGCTTCCTAGGGAGAGTGTAAGAACAGGACAAATCAGAACAAACTAATTACAAACTGTTTTCAATACCATTTTATATTTTTCAGGAAACAAAGTTCTATCTGCAGTACTTTTTGTTTTATTCGCCTTTCAAATGTGGGAGGTTATTTCGGGTCACTGTGTATATAATACGATCTTAAAGTGTATGTAGCATATAACAGAAACAGATATAAAGGTGAACTGGTAATGTGACATTTATGATTTGGAAAATTTTCTGAACTGCGAGAATACAAATACGATTGTCATGCATTTTTTTAATTTTCATTTCTTTCAGGCCCCTCGACTTGTTCCTGAACTCGAATTTATTAAGGCTTTAATATCGATTGGGAAATTATTGAGCACTATTCCTACGAAGGAAGCAAAAACGTCGCGACTTCTAGCTGAACTAAGCTTACTCAATTTAAATTTGCCAGCACGCGTGTGGCTACCCATTCACAGCTATATTCCTCATCATATAGTTAGAATCCCTCCGCAAGCTTCGGCTGTACTCAACTCCAAAGACAAGGTAAGCTTTCTCTTTGAGGTCTTTTTATTGGGTGTATTAGATAAATATTTTGCATTTTCTCTTAGTAGCGGAGAAATGATTTGCGGTATATTTACATAATTTGTTGAAGGTGTCTAACAAATTATTGCATCCAAATGCACTTTAATTGCAGTTTCTGTTGCCTTCGACAGTAGCTGTGGAAAACTGACATGGATTTTTTTTTTCACTTCTCAGAATTCCACTTTGCATTTTTTTTTCCCCTGTTAAAAGATGTATTTGCAGTAGTAGATCGTTCAAAAGAAGTTATTCGAGTACAAGAATTTACATTAACACGGGTTTTAACCTCATCATTTTTCAACTGGGCACACGAAAAAGTACATTCATTGTAACTCTGAAATTATTAATTAAATAATTAATATTTTTTCTGACCAGAGTATTACTTCTTTATTAAAATAAAAATGTCATAACAGTTTCAATAACGTAACGTTATCTTCCTCACATAACATGCGAAATTATATATGCTATAACTGAACTGCTCGTTAAACATAGAATGTGTGTTAATATTGTAGAAGCGGTGGGAATCATAATCAGATGCTTATATTCGTAGTAGATTCTCGGCAAATAATCATGGTGCTATCGACAGCCAGACACTAAAGAAAGAGCCTCGGCTTCACAAATATTTTTAACATGTTATTTCACTTAATTTGTTTTTCGCAGAAAACATTAACGAAAGTCACGAAGTTTAGCTTTTGGGTCACGATTTATTTATTTATTTATTTTATCTGTACAAATATAAGTACAGACTCAAAAATTTTGTTCTATAAAACGTCAAAATTCACCACCAAAAATGTCTATGGTTGGTTTCAGACGCTTCCAAATCGCAAGCATTCTATCGCAAGTATGAAAATTCGGTCTAATTCGCACCCAGATTTGCTCTTGAGAATGTTACGAAATTTTATGGCTTGGTAAAGAAAAGGTCACGAAAAAGTCACGAAATTTCATTTTTAGAATTTTAGTAGACACCCTGATTAAAATCAGAAATAACTTTTTAAATGGTGTTCACTAGATACACTAAGTCGCAACGTTGGTGGTGGCAATATAAAAACAACTAAAGTGAAATAAAATAGTGTATATTGTATAAAGCGTGTGTAAATAGTAGTAACTTAATTTTTTATAGTGGTATCATCAAGTTATAAGTTATTGGTGTTCACTACACACACTATTTCTAAAATGATTTTTTAATTACTAATTTTCCTAGTTATGTGATGTCGACGTTTCTGAAGAATCTTCTCCATAAAACCCTGTGCCAGAAGTCTTTCCCTGTCAGTCCTTCTTTCCTGAAGTCATTCTTAACCATGCTGGTCCGTTTCCTTCTTGATTTTCCTTTACTTCTCTTCCCAACCACTTCCATTGCCATCACTCTTCTAACCACATAGTCGTTTGTTTTTCTCATTAAATGGCCATATCACTGCAGTTTTCTTTTTTGGATCTTCTTAGATATTTCTGCAAGCTTGGTTGTTCCCCTTACTCTCATTCTTCACTCTGTCTCTTCTTGTTATCCCACACATCCAGCGTAGCATTCTTATTTCGGCGACTTTTTTTTTTTTTTTTTTTTTATTAAGTGTTTGCTATTGTATTAGTTTGACCGTGTTAATGCTCCGTAAATCATTGCTGCCCGACCCATTGTTTTGTAAATCATCCATTTATTCTTTACCGTGATTCTGCGGTCACACAGCACGCCACATACTTTCTTCCAATTTCGCCATCTTTTTTGCATTGTGTGTGTGATTTTCATATCCAAATTCCCATTCTTGATAACACATTCAGTCTTTCTTCTTGTGTCTTTATTTCTTAATTTCTTTCTCCGTTAAACTCGGGATATTTCGTTTTTTTCTACTAATGTTTAGGCCTCTTACGTTGCAACAGCCATTGGAACGAAGCGGTCGGTGTCCAATATAGAAGTAGGAGAGGAGAAAATAGTACAGGTGACTAGTTGTAATATACTGGAAGTATTATTAGTGATGATGTAAAGTGCGGACCTGAAACAAAAGCAAGGATAGGAATGACAAAGGAAGCCTTTAAGAGGAAGAAAAGACTATTTTGTGGGACCTTGAATAAATAGTTCAGAAAAAGACCCATAAAATGCTTGTGGAGTATTGTACCGTATGGGCAGAAACATCGGCATTACTCAAAAGTGGTTAAAAACAATTGGAAGCATTTGAAATGTGGGTGTGGAGAAGAATGGAGAGTATTAGCTGGGTCGAGTAGAAAACTAGTGAGGGTGTTAGAAATGGTGAGGGAGAACAGAACAATTTTAGATATTATTGAGAAGACTAAGAGAAACAGATTGGGACATTGGTTAAGAAGGAACTGTATGATGAGGGACGTGCTAGATGGTATGGTAGTAGGGAAGAGAGGGAGGGAGTGAAGGAAGGTAGAATTGATGGACGATATTAAAACAGAAAAATCGTACGTGAAGACGAAGAGGTTAGCTGAAAACCTTGGACCTAGAAGCTTCTCAGTTGCGGCAAGTGACCTGCCAATAATAACAGAATACCTATGATGATTATCTTGCAAAGACTTCCTCCAATTGTCTATTTTCCTTTCAAACTTCTTCCCTTAAAAAAAAGTTATATAACATGTAAAAATTTGTAAACCAGTTGTTCATTTGTGTCTAACTGTCGAAGACAGCGGAATTGTTTGCCAGAAGCATACTAGGAATCATCCACTGAAGGATTCTCAGGGTACATAATAGATGAATGTTAGTTAATCGTAAAAAAGTGCCCCAGGTTGTATCAATGTTAAAGAAATGCCTTTTCTTATTGCCTCAGTACATTTTCTATATATTTATATTTTAAAATTTATTTGTAGGCACCGTACATTATCTACGTTGAAGTATTGGAAGTAGATGATATCCATACTTCGCCCGTCCCTGCCAAAATCCTCAACACATTGCGTCACACGAAATCCGAGGAGAACATCGTGGAGGTTACCAATTTGACAGAAAACACCTCATCAAGCACCTTCAGTGTATATGGGAACTTGGATGACGAAAATGGAGATTGTTGGTCACAAGAAGATGATGAAATCTCCCAGCAGGTAAGTTTTATTTTGTTAGTAGTAGTACATAAAACCTACCTTAACGGACACCTCCGTAATAGGGATAGATTTTTTTGTCTGTGCAAAAGTATATTTATTACTATGGGATAAAACAACTTTTTAACAGATTCGTACAGTATTATTTTGACCCAACATTTTAGTAACCTCTTCACAACAGAGAGGAACAATTCTCAGTTTATATTTACTTAGCGCATTACCTTATTTAATGCCATAATAAGTCTGTGATACAGCGAAAAAATAAATAAATAAAATGAAATGAAATAAAGTTCCTTTCCCAAGTGATGAAAGTAAGGTGAGTAACCTGGTGAACCACCACACAGAACAATTGCAAGCTGGACCTAAAATTAGTATTTTCTCGTCAACAATACGTTGCCTTCCGACGGAGAATCTAGAAAACTTTCAAAGATGAAAAATCAATAATGGAGGGACTGTCGTATGGCCATGAATTCTATGCGGTACTTCTCTTCCCTGGCATATCTAATACTTCCCTTTAACTTGGGGCAGCTCTTTCACTTGGGGCTTGCATCTTCCTCTACAACTTCAAAAATAAAGGAACAAAATCATTTACTTTACCGTAAAATTTCAATAAGGAATATTTCCCCTTACTATTTCGAATATGCTCCCAGTAATTCGAACCTGAGTATTTCGGTATTTGCCTATATTTACATTTATGATTATGTAATCGTATTCACTGTATGCTGCATATAATTATTGGATGACCTGTGAATAATCAAACTTTGTGCAACCTCTCTGTAATGAACAGCTCTCATTTACGGAAATTTTATTACGTTTCATCCGTGTCCGTTATTCCAAGTTCCATTGTATTACAAGTACTGAGTCATACTCTGAGCAAGGCTATGTGTGATATATATCTATTATATAAAAGAGAACGCACAAATCCTTTGTTAGCTCATCACGCTAATACGGCTGAACCAATTTCTTTCATTTTTGGGGGGTTATTAGGATTTGGACCCTAGATGGTTTTTATCATATCACTTTAATTTTTAATTACCAGTGTCTTGAGATAATTGACCATTCAAGTGTCCATAACGTACAAATCCTTTGTTAGTTCATCATAGGTATAAAAATAAACGTATTTATATGCAACCCGCATGACCGTGTCACTCGGCGGGTTAACATAAATGACAGGCGCTATAATAACATTTACTGCAATTTGAAAGCGAAAAAGTAAAAATTATCTAAGTAACAAAGTTTATTGCGTTCCGGGGTGACCGCAGCGAAGCGGGGTGAACGCTGCTAGTAATGTAATATATAATATATTATCACATAGCTTTGTTCAGTGTGTTGTGTTTAATTTGATAATGTGGAAACAAGGCCTGATTGAATAGTTATGAGTCATGCTCGTGTCATATAATTGCGCAGTCAGTTTAGTCGCACACATCATGTAATACTCCTTCAATATAAAGACTTTGACTTGCAATACAAGATTCATCCAGAAAGTTAAGTTCCAATAGATTATAGAATGAAACACGAACATCAGAAGAAAACGATTTTATTACTGTGGAGTTAGCAGTATATAACCTACTTTTGAACATAGGCACCATGCTTGTTGAGGGATTTGTCGCAACGCAGCAGCAACTTTTGTATGCCTGTGTCTAAAAATTGTGCCTAGGTAAGAACAGGATGAGGACACATTGTCTGTCCTCAGCAGACTGTGCACTACAATTTTCGGGCTGCTGCTTTATTGCTGGCATCACATAGGATACCTATGTTTCGTCCTTGGTGACGATGTTATCGAGGACTGGTCATCTTCCGAGTGGTAACGCAACAAGGAGGTCAAAGCGGATCGCTAGAAGCATCTTCTTGTGCACCGCTTCTTGTGCAGCGTGCACACAGTTTGTGCAACTGAAGTCGCTGGGTGCTCTCATTCAACAGGAACGAGAAGCCTGCAGAAACTGACATGAGAGTTCAGACATTGTGAACCACTGGTTGTACAGAATTGCTTGCTGTAAACTTTCCACCAATTCAGGCGTAACCATGAATGGTCGGCCTGTGTGGTGTTCGTCATGCGCATTGACGTGGCCTGCCATGAATTATCTACATCATCTGTTTACAATACTTTCACTCATTGACATCCGGTCCATATACTTCACGCAATTTCTGGTTGATCTCTGACTCCGACAGCTTCTTAGTGTGGAAAAACCTCGTACTACGGCTCTTGCGCGTACCTCGCACTCGGTGGGAGACTGTATACGCGCAGCCATTCTCTTTTCACCGACTCCACAGAACTGCGCTCAGGCCAGGTCCTCCTCGATTCCTGTTAAAGTGTGACTGACCACACGTGCCATCTTGGAGCGCTTCCGGAACTTACTTTCTAGATGCACCCCGTATAAAAAAGCTATATCTTGACAGATTATGAATTAAACAGATTATATGGTTAAGAAGAAGAAAAATCATGTCTTGCTCACCCGTAGCTGTGAACGTAGCTAAAATCAACTATTTATTAATCCTATCTCTTCCATCATCATTATTATTCAGTATATTTGCCCTCTTAGGTTAAGTTTTTCTCTCTTTTTAATTAATGTATAAGTATACGATGTGTAAAATGTTCGTAGTAGTAGTAGTAATAATTTCTATTTCGGAGCATTGTTAACATTTTTGTGTACTTATCTCTTCAGTACATGCAACTGAGAAAGCCTAGCGACCGTGACACGATTTCCCAGATGAGCCAAGAAAGTAGCGACTCTCGGGAGCCTGTATTTATAGCTGCAGGAGACATCAGGCGACGGTTGTCCGAATCGCTACATGACCCTGCTACTTTCCAACGAGATCCCGAAGACCCGTCTGCAGCTGCGCTGAAGGAGCCTTGGGAAGAGAAGGAACGTCGTGTGAGGGATACGTCACCATATGGTCATCTGTCCAACTGGCGATTGCTTTCGGTGATCGTTAAGTGTGGAGATGATCTGCGGCAGGAATTGTTGGCATCTCAGTTATTGACAATGTTGCAGAGGATTTGGCAGATGGAGAGAGTTCCTTTATGGGTTCGTCCTTACAGGTATGTGCATGTTACCGTCAGTTACACACAACCAAAGTTGCTAATTTTTGTTAACTATCCTCATGGGTTGAGAAACCAGGGGCTTATTGTCCCAGAAACAAACAAACAAAAATACTGCTGTTAGATAATCAAAACAAAATTTAAGTACTTACCAAACCACCCGAATAGCAAATCAGTGCAAATGTTTTAACTATAAATTATCATCATCATCAGTGCATATTTGAGAAATGTACATTGCTTAACGAACTGCATATTTTGATCATTTTCCCCCATTGTGTAGAAATCTTGATATGAACGGTTTTCGAAGGCACGGACACCAATTCGAGCACCAAATAGAAATGAAAAAAAAAAAAAAAAAATCATGTAACTTACATTTAACATAAATGTATTTAATTTGGTTTCACTAAAACCTATGCATATTTACAAAGGAGCAGGTTTTATAAACCGCTTTACTAACACATTATACAAGAATTAACATCATCATCATCATCATGATAGGTAGTCTCCCATTATTGGTAGGTCACTTGCCGCAACTGAGAACCTTCCATGCTCCACGGTCTTCCGCTAGTCTCTTCGTCTTCAAGTACGATTTTTGTTTTGATATCGTCCATTAATTGTAGTCTCCTTCGCCTCCTCCCTCTCTTTCCAGCCACCGTACCCTCTACCACGTCCTTCATGATAGTTTTTTCTTAACCAATGTCCCAACCAGTGTACCTTCGTATTCTTAATAATATCTAAAGTTGTTTTTTTTCTCTCTCTCTCATTATTTCTAACATGCTCTCATTCATTTTCCTCTCGACCCTCCATGCTTCTCCACACCCACACTTGAAAAACTTCCTGTCGTTTTTAATCATTTTTGTGTAGTATCCATGTTTCTGACCCACACAGTACAATACTTGAAGCATTTTATGAGTCTTTTTCTCAACTCTTTATTCAAGGTCCTATAAAATAGTATTTTCTTCCTTCTAAAGGCTTCATTCGCCATTCATATCCTTACTTTTATTTCACCGTCATACTTCATATCATCACTAATAATACGACCCAGGTATACAATTGAAACGGCACTATTAAATTAGTAGAAACCGTCATTGCGTAAAAACTGAGACGGGTGAACGTAAGATGATATATCAGCCGGCTAGCCGCACACTTGAGTTTCTGGTTTATACGCGCCTACCAGCGTGTTACATTAAGCTCACCCCAGGGCGCTTTTCGTTGAAAACTGTATTTTCAACACCCTTAAATATTTAAAGTTTCTACTTCCATTGGCTATTCCGTCACAGCATACTCCTGAGATACTCACTATCAACTCGCTTCCACGAGTTTAGAGACAATTAAGAACAATGCGCTGTTGTATATGAATAAAGAGTAAGAAAAACACAGCAGTTTTTTTTTCCTCAATAATCGAAGTTCACCAGAAATAAAATATCACAATAACGTAAAATGAAACTATTACAATTGTAGGATTAATGTTTCTGATCCTTAAATTATTACTGATAAATTTTCTTGTTTTCTTGTTTACACCTGTGCCATATTCTCATTATCTTTACCAGGAATGTAAGCAAGAAACATCAGAACAGTACATATAGATAATTAATGGTGAACGTTAAATCATTGGTTTCAAGTTTCTTGGATTTTTAACTCTCCCCCCCCCCCCCCCTCCATGAGAGTATTTAAAATTGTAGTTAAACGGATTCCGGTAAGTTATATATATATCTGGGTACAACTACGTTGAAATGAAAATTAAATGAAATTTTTGAGCTTTACGTCCCACGATTATGCCGGCTAGGCTAAACGAGACGGTGATGATGAGGAATGAAGAAAGTGGGAGGAAACGAGAGAACTTCGAGGAAACAAACCCACGCATACGGTGTTTGTCCACCACAGTTCACTTGGCGGGAGCAGAGTTTGAACCCGGGACCTCGTGCACCAGAGGTAAACGCTCTACCACTGAGCCACCGCGGCCCTCACAACTACGTTGTGGAGGAAACTGATGAAAATATGTAGTTCTTCAAGCCAAGTAGATTTCTCAAGGAATATGCACTTGAAGATGATGGCAACTCATTGTTGAAACGTTTGCATTGATTTTTGTTCGGGTGCTTTAGTAAGTACTAAACTTTGGTTTCAGTTATTTTGATATGCATATTTTTACGTCATTAAGTAATTTCGCTATTAGATTCTGTCGTTAATTGAGAAATTGCAAGAATAATAATGGTAATTGTCAGAAAATGTAACCTAATTAACTACCACCAATACTTATAGACCTTATAGTTTCAACTTGAAAATCTGTTCTAATTAAACATATTCCGAACTGGTAGGCTACGTGCTCAGTCCGTCGTACTTAATATAAAAAAAATCCAAATGTAGGAGCAATTATATCAGCTCATCTCGCAAGTAATGTCGTTTTCGATAACGGCTGCAATGACAGTCTGACGAGCGAATAGTGAAGTAGATAGGACATGCCATATTTGTTATACAGGGCACTTCTGGAATTTTGGTTTGTGTTTGATCATGGCAATGTCGGAGGACCGCATAAGGCATGTCATGCTGTATGAATTTCACCAGGAACATTTAACCAGCGCAGCGCCACTAAACGTCAGTGCCGTATATGGTCAAAGTGCTGTGGATGTGCGGAAGCGCTAGAAGTGGTTCCTGAGATTTCGCTCTAGTGATAACAGCCTCACCGATAAGCCCCTAGAAATAAGATCTGGGCAGCTGGACAGCGATGCTTTTTGAACAGCAGTGGAGGCAAATCCAGTGCAAACCGTTGGCAGCGAACTCAGTGTCTCCTATACAACCGTTCGTAGTCATCTTTCAAGGCCTAGGTGTTGAAACTCGGCAAATGTGTTAACGCCTTAGAAGCAGCAGCAATGAGTGGACATCTTCAGTTCCCTGCTCACCTGTCACAGACGTGAGTCAGTTCTTGACAAAATAGCGACAGGGAATGAAAAATTGGTTTTCTATCATAACATTACACACACGTCAGTGGGTACCTAAAGGGCAGGGGAAGGAGAGCAGGAACTGTGTCAAAACAGAACCTTCACCCGTGCAAAGTAAGATTGAGTGTTTGGTGGAATATTCATGATATAATCCATTTTGAGCTTTTGCCACATAATCAGACAGTCAATGCAGATGTCTACTGTCAGCGGCTTGAACGTTTACGTATGGCATTGTTGGAGGAACGTGCTGCTCTGATTGCTCCACGGGTATGCTCGTCGACAGTGATAACACGCTCCCACATACGACACCTGGGCTAAGATCCAGCAATGTGGTTTCGATAAAATTTCCCATTAACGTTTTGATCAGATCTAGCATTAACAGAGTATTGTCTTTTTCGCAACCTGTAAAACTACTTTTCTGGGAAAACATTGCAATATGAAGGTGACGTGTGGCGAATAGTGACTCAGTTCTTTGCCTCCAAAATTAATGACTTCTTTCAGTGGGGGATTCAACTGGTTGACATGTGGCAGTGTGTTGTGGATGGATACTGTTTTCCTAAGTAACAATAGAGTTCTAGGTAAATTATCGTTCTTTTCCTTACAGTACAAAATACGGCATTACTTATGGGATGACCGTATATCTCTTGAGATAGTAAGCTTTGTATTTTTCAAAGTTATCTTTGAATTTTTTTTCTACGAATTTTTAAATAAAACCTCCGTCTGCTGGGAAAAACACGGTATTTTAAGGGCCGTCTGCAAAGAGTCAAGCTAAGAATAACGCTGTTTTCGTTTCAGTGGTTTTAAATATGTGAATAGTTTATTATTAGGTTTTAAATGTTTGTAATAAAATTGGTTTCGGTGGATATTTTTATTGTTACAGGGGCAAAATTCTGTTTGAAAGGGGAAGGAAATAATCATTAACGTGCCCAAACGGATAATGATTCTCTCCAAGAAATGCCTAATTTAAAGTCTGTTTTTCTGCAAAATGGTTACAACCAAAGCTAGGTTCCGTAGCTTTTTAGTTAGGATGCTTGTAGAAACTTCTCTACCATGCTTTTTTCAGCTTATAATTGTAAATATTTGACATAAAACTAAGATCAACTTTGATATTATTGTTTTATTTCAGAATATTATGTTTATCGAACGACAGCGGCTTAATTGAACCCATCTTGAACTCTGTGTCGTTACATCAGATCAAGAAACACTGCCAGTTGTCCCTTCGCGAGTACTTCGAAAGGGAATTTGGTTCTCAAACGACAGAAGCATTTCTCTCTGCTCAAAGGAATTTTGTTGAAAGTTGTGCTGCCTATTGTTTAGTTTGCTATTTGATTCAAGTTAAAGACAGGTAAGTTATTATTTTTTTCGTTCTTTAAAATCTATATTTTGTACTGAAATTCTAGAATAAAGTACAGGGCTATAAGCTCTATATATATATAATATTTTTTATAGTGCTGGTGGTAACCTAAAAAACTACTTACCCGAAAAGTATCCACATACACAATTCTTTCATCATCATTCACTTCCTTAATCATCGTCCCTGTTAGCCTGAAGGGTGTAATCGTGGAACGTTAAACTAAAATATTTCATTTCGTTTAATTTTTTGTTATCTTCTGAATATCATAACTTTTAATTTTAGCAGTCTTTCAGAAAATTTCCTTTTGTATCTATAAACTCCCTTTTACGCGTTCGTTACTTACGAAGAGCCTACTTTTTTTTTTTTTTTTTTTAAAGAAGCAGATAAAAAGGACGTAATTTATACAGTGGTAAAGTGAAATGAAACATAGGTGAAACAAGTGAGACTTCGAAGCAGTGTTTATTTATTATTGGTCAGCTGCATATACATAGTAGAGACCTGCACGGGCCGGGCTTGGGCGGGCCGACTCTGCTATTTCTTTGGGCTGAGCTCTGATTTCTCTTCAGGTCGGGCCGGGCTAGGGCCGATCAATTGCAATTCTTTAATAATTATTGACTTTCGTTAAACAATAATTGGAATAAAGCCAAACGTTGAAGAAGTGTGTCCGTGAAAAATGTTACAAAGAATACAATAGCTATTTACAGTTTGCGTTGCTTAGCGGCTCCACTTTCACTATAGAGGATTGCAGGCATTATGCGGTAAATTGAGCTCTGATATTGACCTTCACTGAACTCAAAATATAACAAGAAGGGTTGGGAATGTTTTGCCTGTCGCTAGACAATATTCCCATCTTCACTTTATGCTAAAAATCAATTAAGTTAGATTTTTGTTACAGGAAATGGAGTTTTTGTTCTCTCGATGACAGGCAAAGTTCTAGGAGGCAATGGTACCATTCGGGAGGCAAGCGTCAGGTTGTCAACCAGAGTTTAGAAAATGTTTATGAGGGTTAGGTCAAATTTAGTACTAAATTTTGAGAAAGATTGGGGCTCGAGCTAATTTTTTAAAAAATTTATCGGGCCGGGGTCGGGCCAAAAACTTTTAAAATTTATCGGGCCCGAGCCGGGCTTGGGCCAAGAATTTAAAAAAAAAACTTACCGGGCCGAAAATCTCAAATTTTTCGGGCCTGGGCTGGGCTGGGCCGGGCCTAGGTACGTTCGGGCCGGACTGGGCTCGGGCCGAAAAATTCGGCCCGTGCAGGTGTCTAATACATAGTAAATTAAAGTTATAGATAAAAATTTCTTGGCTGATTACGTAAGACCTTTCAAGGTACAGTTTTTAAGTGTTCTCAATCTAAGTATGGTAACCACTGGAGGAAGGGCATAGATTTCAAATATGCAGGCCAGAAGATAAGATTTTCTAAGTATAGTTACAATTATGGTACTTTTTTTTTCGTCTAGTTCTGTTTATTAGTGAAGTGAAATGAAACCTAGGTGAAACAAATGAGACTTCGAAGCAATATTTCTTAAATTATTAGTCAACTACGTAAGATACAGAATGGTGCTCATGAAGAGTTTATAGGTACAAGAGAAAGTGTATGGAAGACTACTGAACTTGGAGTTATGATATTCCAAACCACCTGGCGTAACATCCCTTTTTGTGGGCCTCAGCCACTCCAACGCCATCTAAGCGACGCCTAATGACGGACACGTGATCAGCGCGCTGCATCGCCCTGTCTCTTAACAGGCTCATCAGGAGTTTTCTAGACATAGTGGCCGTCACGTCTTTTATTCATGTGATTCCCCAGTTTGCCTCACGACGCTGGGTGGATGCACTGGCCGGAATTGAACACGGGACCATATGGACCTGAGTCCAACACTGACCACTACACTACGGTATCCCTAGTTACGATATTCAGTAGGAGATAACCAGCGGGATGTAGTTTCACAGACATTAGTTTTCTGAAAGGATTTATGTGCTGAGGAAGGTAATAACCTTTTGCCGAAACATTCATAGTTAGATAATTCCAGGTGCTTTTGGTTAAGTACTTTTAATGAATATAGTGGTGGTAGTGTTTTATGATTACAAGTGAAGTTTTGATCCATTATGTGGCCTGCGAATCCTAATAGGATGGTTTTATTCCTGGTAAGATTTCGGTAGCGTATCAAAACATCTAGACGACGTTCTTTGTAGTTGTATGGTTAGCGTACGCGTCTTCGGCGCGGAAGACCCGAGTTCGATTCCACGTTAAGCTGTAGGTCCACGTCTCATATAAACTTGGTGCTAAGTGGGACACTTAAGTTCCACATCAACCACCAGTAATTATAAAATATCTGTTACAATATTGTGTACATAGTTTTTTGTGTAAAGCTGTTACGTGGGATTTTACGTTTTTTGTCAGTAATATATCAGTAAATTTGTTTGTCCTCAGCACTACATACGATAGTTTACGTTATTTGAAGGAACAAGTAACAGTGTCAGGTGTGCACTACGTGAAAGAGTTTAGTTTGTATGGTGTGATATTTTCTCAATACTGAAACCGGAAGTGATAGTAGATTTGTACTATTTCTAATCTTAGAGTGGAGATGAAATATATTCTGGGAACGCTTAATTGATTGCGCAAAACGGCTTCTTGCCATCTATTACTGCTCTATAGTGATCAATGTTAAAACCGGAAATGGATGATATATACTACTTCCGGTCCGATCCGGTTTGAATATTAGGTCCATCGGCGAACTTGTTCCTGCAGGGTTCCTACTGGTCAGGGAAATCAGGGAAAATGATACAAGTCAGGGAAGTTCAGGGAAAAAGACTAGAAATCAGGGGAAGTCAGGAAAATTTTATAAAATTATATGTTTTCTAACATTAATTGTATACCAATTTCAGCTTAGCCAACCATTACAATGGACGTTGTTCAGATTTTTATGGAAGATAAGTAGAATATACGTATGAGCAATAGATTACTATTTGTCTCTATAGAATAAATGTTCTCATATAAATATTCACAATTATTTATTCCTTATTTATATGTCAACGTTATCCTACACCTGTCATAAAAGTCAGGGAACTTCCTACCAAAGGTTACGGAAAGTCAGGGAAATAAATTTCTTCATATCAGTAGGAATCCTGTCCCAACTTGTGACGCTTTATAACCTGGTCAGGATTGAAGGTGATCCATCAAGTAGTTCTTGAGGGGTTTATTGCCTTCCAGATGGACAGACAGGATAATAAATGAGAGTTGTGGTAAAGCAAACTCCTTGAAAGTTATAGGTTTTATACAAGGGCTTATTAAAAAAAAAAAATAAATTCCTAAAAAGGGAACATTTTGGTGGGAAAACACAAACGACGAATGATGTATGTAAGAGATACGTATATGGAATGGAAACTGCATACTATAATTAACATATTCAACATACGCATTCAAGCATTTATCATACCGTGATATCAGTTTTCTCTACAGTCATTGTATTCTTTTGCCGCTAACGTATTCAAAGCTTCGTTTTTTATGCATGCACAGACCACACAGTTAGCTGGTAACATACTTTTTTCTACCACGCAATATAGTTTTATCTGTTTTCACTGTGTTGACATTTTTAGGAAATTGATATCAAAAAATATTCCTAGATTATCTATATTTTATCCCATTAATACGTTGTTCTGAATGTCCATGGTAAAACTAGCAAGATAAGTTAATAAGATCCTAGAAGCGGAGTGTAAATTCCGTTTTTTCCTCTATAATACATCTCTGGAGTTGTGCTCATACTAACAATGTATTCTTTTGTTTTGCAGGCATAATGGTAACATTCTACTTGATAACTATGGCCACCTAATCCACATAGATTTTGGTTTTATACTTTCAACGTCACCTCGCAATTTGGGCTTTGAAAGCTCCCCGTTCAAATTGACTCCGGAGTTTGTGGAAGTGATGGGAGGGTTGGGTTCTGATATGTTCGAATACTTCAAGATCCTGATTCTTCAGGGGTTGGTAGCGGCAAGAAAGCATATGGATAAAATACTGACGCTAGTGGAAATTATGAGATCAGGTGAGGAATGATTTTATGTACAGTATGTACTATTGTTTTACGTACTATTTTCCATTCTTTTCCATAATTTTAGTATGGATTACAATACAATTAGTGCATGACGTGTGTGTAATCTAAATCATGGGCTCTCTCATTTACGAATAAATAATTATGCCCCATCGGTCCGTTATTCAGAGGTGGGTTGGGGGGATTAGAGGGGTAGAAACAAGAGCGAAAAAAAAAAAAAAAAACTTGTCGAACTGGAATGTGTCGACATAGAGAGTTTACATTTATTTGAACATACGTAATTATTAAACTACATAAGATTAGGGACACTGCTAACTATAGTGGTTCATTTTAGATAAGCTGATACGAGATGAAAACAAGTGTTGTCCCCACCACACTCACACACATGGTTCTTCAAAACTGTCTCAGCAGAGTGTGAACCATTTTAAAGGAAACTCCAGAGTCGAGCCATTTGTTTGTTTCCTGTCTCAGAACTTTTATCTCACTTAAGGAATCTAATAAGTCGTTGTGTCAAATAAAACATTATGAAACTTGCTGACAGTGCAGTGAAGCTTCTTTCTTTGGATTTGACTGCAAATGAAAATTTACTAGAAGTAAAAAAGGTGGACATTGGTTTTAAGACAGAAAAACTACTGAAAAAACTGAAAGTATCAAATAAAGATAAACTAACTTTCGGGCTTGACTGTCGAAAGTTTTTGCTGGGCACAATCAAGAAGATCGTGGAAAGGAGCCTCTTAAGTACAAACTAGTACGTGTTCTGTCAGCTTTGGACCCCGGGCTACAAAAGAACAATGCAGAACTTGCTCAGGCTAGGATGAAACGTATCCTACAAACTCTGTATGAGCATAACAGAACATCTGATTCTGTAACTGAGAAATCAAAGTGTTTTCTTTCTGCACTGAAATCCCTTTGTCTCTTGCAGTTGACTTCAGAGAATACGAAGAGCAGATGTCCAGCATCAGGTTAGATAACTTCTTTGCAAAGCTAATGTCCAAGAAACAAGAATATTCCGATTTGTGGCATGCTGTGAAAATATGTTTAATTTTATTTCAAGGCAATGCCTCAGTGGAGAGTGGGTTCTCAGTCAATAAGACACTTATTGTAGAAAACCAAATTGAAGATTCTCTAGTACAAAGAGCACAGAGGCGGGTGCATCATGCAGTTATGTACTATGGAGGTGTGGAATGTGTTTCTATTCATCGAAGAATGCTTCACTCAGTTTAAAAATGTAAATGAGAGCATTGACATATCTCAAAGTTTGTAATATTAGGACTAATAGTATTAGGCTCAGGGAGAGTTGGCAATATATTCTTGACTGCTTTTTACTCTTTTTTTCAAGCAAAAAAAAAAGTATAATTTGCAAATATCAAGGTATGTGGTACTGTATCATACATATTAATTTTTTTGTAAATAACAATTACTCATATTCATCATAACATATATTAAATGGTAATTAAAGGTGTGTGTTGGACAGCTATGGGGATGAAGGAGGCTATAAAAAAAAGTGTATGATAGAACTTACTCGATATCTTCGCATTTATATTCAAGAATTTATGTCAGGGAAATCGATCTTCACATTTTTGTGGGAACCCTGCAATATGAATGACAGGGATGGCTAACGCATTGACCGATAAGTCGTGCGAGAGTTACTAGGATCGATACCCAGCACCTCTACCGTGTAAATTTCTTCTTGAGGTTGTGGTAGAGCATTGTTAGAACAAATTACAGTCCGGAATAGTTTTCTTCCACTACTAGATTTTATTGCAACATTCTACTGTAATACAAAATCAGGGTGTCTATCGATCACGAAAGTCACGAATGTCACGAAAAAATCACGAAATCAGAAAATGGTCATGAAAGTCACGAAAAAGTCACAAAATTTAGCTTTTGGGTCACGATTTTTTTTTTTAACTGTACAAACGTAAGTACAGATTGGAAACTTTTGTTCTATGAAACGTCAAAATTCACCAGCAAAAATGTCTTTGGCCGGCTTTAGACGCTACCAAATCGCAAGCAAAGTATGTTTCTATCGCATGGATGAAAATTCGGCCTAATTCGCACGCAAATTCGCTCTTGAAAATGTTAAGAAATTTTATGATTTGGTAAAGAAAAGGTCACGAAATTTCAATTTGGAATTTTAGTAGACACCCTGAAAATAGATACAAATTCTCTGATGTTTAAGTAAAAGTAAGTGTCCCTTCGACCTTGACGGTCTCGGGAGGAAATCGTCATTAAGCAAACAACGTGAGGGGGAGTAGGACACACAATTCTCTACTGCAAGCAGAGAAGAGTTAGAATACCGGCAAAGCTCCACTGCAAGCTAGGTCGGTGTTGTGATAAGAGATCTCCCAGTGCTCCATTGCAAGCTAGGAGGAAAAGGAAGCCAAGAAAGATTTGACCAGTCGAAACTGATGCTTGTCATTGAAATCCTCGGTTATATAGGTGCTCCAGTGAGGCGGTGGTGCTGTTGTTCCTCCGTCATTACATGACCAGTGGTGGTGTTGCACGTGTCTCCGTTGGACTATAGTAGTCCGTAGTAAGACGTATATTGTTGATATTTGTGAATAGAAGCACATGTCGGGAATTTGTAAACACAACTATGCGGGATATTACAGTATAAATATTAGCGGAAAGTGACATGTATGTTAAATAGCCCACAAACAGTCTAGCTGACTTCGCTAATGTGTATAAATTTTAGAATGCATTCCTCTCTTCCGTGCGTTAGTATTTTGGGCAGTAAAATTCACAACAGCTTTTAGTTGCAATGAGTCTTTTAGGAAGCGTGGAGAGAGATCCGAGATAGAGAGAAAAAATACCCCTATCATAGTGACTGGGAAGAAGAATAACAACGAGAACATTTATCGTAAATATTAAAAAGTATTTTTGCCTTGAAAAATGCATAAAATCAGCAAAGTTAAATTTGCTTTCCGAGGACGCCAGTAAAGCATGCCGACTAATATAGACATTTTATTATAGAGTGTATATTAATGTAGGTAGACCGCCAGTGATTTTTGAAATGAAAGGTATTCCTGAGCAAAAAAAAAAAAAAAAAAAAAAAAAAAAAAAAAAAAAAAAAAAGTTGGCAACTCCTGTTATATGAACTACTAGTACGAGAGGTGTTCGACAATTATTGTCCCTGATGTAGAAAGAGTTGAACAAAAATGTTGTGTTTGAGTGCATACAGAGCAATGAAATTGATACTGGTTGTGTTCTCTGTGTTTTGCATATTCACGAGTTTTATCACTTGATAGGATGGGCCTCTATCACTTGATAGGATGGGCCACTATCACTCATACTAACTATATCTGCACGCATCTCCGTCGGTGATAGGACTTTCATCTGGAAGTATTTGATCACGGCGTGCATTTCAATTTTCTCCATTTTTACGATCCGAATGCACTTACTACCTGCAAAACATAGAGAACACAACCAGTGTCAATGATTTTGCCCTTGTTTTGGCGCACATACCAGGTTTGTCCATAAAGTAATGAGGCTGTCTGCCTTGCGGCGCTCCAGTGGCCAGCAGCTTCCTCCCTGGCGGGGGGATTTATGGGTGTAAGCTAAGCTAAGCAACGCATCGTGCGGTAGTCGCGCCCGAGCTCTGACAGTGAGGATCACGCGTCGCGCAAAAGCTGTTTTCGAGTTTTTGTCAGGGCAGAGAGCGGAAAAATGGAGTATTAGCTGGAGCATTGAGTGCTACGCGATTACATTCGGCATTTACCTGGGCAAAACAGTTTCCGAGACTACGTCCTGTCAAGATCCCAGGTTTACCGGTGGTTCAGCGAATTCAAGAACGGATACCGTTTAAGACATCTGGACGCACTTCAGCGAGTAGTTTGAACAAAAATGTGGCCACAGTGAAAAGTCTCCTGGACTAAGACTGTCATTTGCTCCATGTCTTCAACGGTCTCCGGTCCGTTCTTGAATTCACTGAACCTCTGGAAAACGTGGGCCCTTGACAGAGCTTCGTCTTTGTAAGCCTCTTTAACCAAGGAAAGCGTCTCGGCAGTGGTTTTGCCCAAGTGAAAGCAAAATTTAATCGCGTAGCACTGCTCCAGCGAAAGCTTCATTTCTCACGTTCTCTGCCGTCACAAAAACTCAAAAACAGCTTGTGCACCACTTGTGATCCTCACAGCGTCAGAACTCGGAAGTGACTGCCGCCCAATGCGTTGCATAGCTTGGACCTCACACCACAAATCACCACGCCGCGCAGTGGCCAGTCTCATTACTTTACGAACAAACCCTGTGCTCCTAAAGCTTTAAAGTGCAACATATTACAATCACATTAGTTTTGTTGGACTCCTATTATCAGGAACAGTAATTGTTGAACACCTGCTGTATATATATATATATATATATATATATATATATATATATATATATATACACTACGTATTATAGTAGATCATACCAATTATTGTTTGAGTTCTGTTAACAGTGATGTTCATACTGCTTCGTGTATTGTTTGCATAATTCTACAATATGGTGTTTATTACTTTTTCAGCTTCTCAGCTCCCCTGCTTCAAATCTGGCGCGGCGACTGTTCAAGCATTGAAGAATCGTTTCCACATGAATTTGACAGAAGAGCAACTCCAGTTGTTGGTAGACAATTTGGTAGTCCAGCATCCACTCTTTAACCACGAAGCTCTATGATGGGTTCCAGTATCTCACCAACGGGATTTTGTGAAGAATTTTCTTCTCTGTTTACGGATAAAAAGCGGCTTCTTTCCTCCCCTCCCCCCCCTTCTCTCTCTCTCTTTTTGTCAATAACACTAAACAAAGACTGATTCCGTTTCTAGACCTACAGATACTTAGACGCTCTCAATGTTGATTGCTTGGCTGAAGCAGAGCAAATAACAGATCTCAGAACTCTGTTATGTCATTTATATAAATAATAATAGATATTTATATACATATATAGATATTTCCGTTGGTTGTAGCAGGAAATATTTTTTTTGAAAAAGATATAAAAAACAGAAGGTAATGTATTATCTTGCGAGGATTCAAGTCCAGACATGTCCTCGGCAGACGAAACTGTGATACATACCCACAGCACACATATTATTATGTAAAGATTTAACATACAAGTGAGGGTTATAATTAACTTTGTGAGATTAAAAATGTATATTTGACGGGCGAGAGTAGTTAATTCAATTTTTTTTCTTGTGTGGTTGCCAGGTTTTTTATTATACACATATACTTTTTTTTTTTGAAAGCTGGATTTCAAAGATAATTTTGTTTTCATCTGTGTTGAAATATGCTTCATATGTACAGAAGATATCATTGTGACTGCAGATTATGTAGAGAATTCAGCTTTTTTTTTTTTGTTTGTTTGTTTTTTGTTTTGTTTTTGGACACTAGTTTAGACGTTTAAAATGAATAAATAAATAAAATAATTACGCTGTATTATATTAGAAGCAGAACTTTTTTTGACTTTGTATACTTATTATGACACTCCAGGTGGTACTACTACTATTATTATTACTGCTAGCTATGTTTGCGAAGCTAAGAAACAAAAAAAAAAAAAAAAAAAGCATTTGTAAGACTGACGGAATCCTATTTCGGATTTTTTTTTCGTTCATGAATGTACAATATGTGTGTGCGTGCGTGTATTGGTAATTCAAAATAATATTCCCCCTCCCCCATTACACTTAACATCCTGTGCAAAGAAAAAGGGATGTTTTGTCAACGACCATTATGTGAAATCGCAATTACAAGACTTTTGACATGAATGTGTATATTTACCATTGTTTCTTACAAGCTATTATTAAAAAAATAAAGCATCAAATGTATCCTATTTTTATGCCTTAAAAATCAATCATCTTCATTATTTGTATTAAAATTATCATTATTATTATTATTATTAAGAAAAGAACGTTTTGAGACATTTTCTTGTAAATATTTGCAGTGTCATAGTATATATATTAATTAGAAGTATCTACAAAGTGTAATGAATTTTGTTGCCACTACGTATTATATAATATATATATAAATATATAATTAATAAATGGAAGAAAAACGGTTAAATCCTGAAAAAAATAATGTTTATATCTGGCTTATATCTGCATGTAATAGAAGTATATATTAAGATAATAATAATGATATTATTATTATTAAAAAAACTACGAGTTTTCGCTTGAGTGGAGCTGTTTTTTTTTTTATTTATTCTTACAAGACAAAACTTTCGCTATTAATTGTGAAATAGATTCAGTATGGAGTTTTTTCCATTATGTAAACTATTGATGAACTCTATTAAAAAGAAAACTATATCGTATCAAAGATTTTAAGAAAGAACTTTGTACATAAAGAACTTTTTTCCTTGCACTTGTTGCTCTACAGGGGTCGTGCCAACTTTCTTACCGAACCAGATTGTTAAAAAAAAGTCTTTGAAAAAAATATATATAATAATAAACTCCTTGTAGTACTTTTTATTATTCGATTTCCAAATGCCCACTATTTGATATTAAGAATTGTGTATATTACTGTCATTCCATTTGTATTTTATGAAATAAAAGGGAAGTACATTGTATGACCACTTGTTTCTATTACATAAGGGTATTCCAAAAGAAAGTCTTAGTTGTAGGAAGTTTTGTAGAGCGTAATCGATACAACCCAATTATTCATCTAGTCTATGCTGTTATTTCATTGGTTGATATTGGTAGGTTCAATCCGATGTAGAGATGTGAAAATTTTCAACTTGTACCTTTTTTGTATGTTGTTAGTCTTATGGGCGTAATTCCGAAAATAAATTCCTCTGGCTGACATGGACAGAGGTACTTATGCATCACAAATAATGTACTGCTAAAATAAAGAACAAGGTTTACTTTATTTCTCCATATAAGAACATTGACGTTGATACATTTGCCATAGTTAGGGGCACGAGTTTTTTTGCACTAAGAATTTGAAAATATCGCGTTTCGTTTTTAATATTTTGCTTTTTGTCGCATTTTCCAAGTGAAGTTTCGCATTTTGTAGCCCTTGTGGAAAAAAGATATTCCCTAACATCTTTAACACAGTATGTTACTTGACATTGTAAATTTCACTTAGAGAAAATTATGTAGTTTTTTAAAATCAAACAATGAAAATCAGTAACTAAATTTACTACGAGTAGGAAAGTTTTGCTGTTTTCTGTTTTATGCAACGTGTTTTATGCGCTTGATCTTGAGTAACAAAAGACAGAAGGTGTCTGCAATGATGCCATTGGCTAGCTAATTAAAAAGGCTCCTCCTCATCCAGCTGAGATTGTGATAGGTAATACGTAACACGCTCTTTATACCGATGTTCAAATCACCTGAAATACACCGTTCATGCCATGTTATACCGTTTCCGTCAGCAAAAAACTGGCGTTTTTAAATTATGATAACATACTTCTAAAATTTCGCATTATTTCGCGCAATACTGCCAATTTCACGTTTTATCGCGCAACGGAAACCAATGAAAATATACACAGAATTTCATAAAACGTCAAGAAACTGAAAATTACTTTATTCTGATGCATTTCGTTTTATAGCGCATTGCGAAAAACTCGTGCCTCTAGCCATAGCGCTTTATATATATATATATCTGCAGACACAAAAACTCCCTGGTTGTCTTCTTCACTTCAATCATTGTTTCCAGAGTGCCTTCCGCTGAATGCTTTCTTAAATACGGAAGTTGTTGGGCGCGAGATCGGGACTGTACGGCGGATGGGCAAGGCGCTCCCAACCGAGGCACAGTGGACCAGATGCAGAATCTGACTGAAAAAAATTAGTACTCCGCCTATACATGCAATAAATAATCACTATACCAGTAAAATTAGTACTCGGTGCCATAAGTGACAGCAATATATTCAACAGAAACGATGCGTACGAGAGAAATAATCAGCTAAAAGCTGTGAGATAAAAGAAACGAAAAAAATAAATTAGCCAAATAGAGAACAATAATGTGCTTTACCTGCAAAAATTGGAGAGAGAAAGCATCTAATCTTTCAGAGGCCTAGAACTCACCACTAGTCTTCGTTGTCGCCGTCTGCATAGTTATGAAAATATCATCATCATAGTTATCACTATCGCGATCTTGGCCATGGCCTACTTCACCTTCCTGAGATGCTGCACATTTAATAGCAGGTTCTGTAAGTAATTTCTTGACATAAGGGTAAAATGAGTTTTGTTTTTGTTTCGGAAAGAAGATTAACTTGACATGATAGGATCGGACCTGAGGAGGAGCGTGTGCAATACATCGCGAATGTTTTCTTTGCGAAAAGTGTTCCTTGTACTCGCTGCCTTATCTGCTCTCATGTGCTTATGTGTTGCTTCTTGAGCTTCCTCGGAGACCATTCAGATAGGCAAGATGGCTGCCTCAATAATTCTTCCTCCATGAATTAGAATTTTATGAACAGAAACCAGCATGAAGAACGATGGATATAGACTAAGATGCAGTTCGGTAGTTTCTAATGTGAATGCATCAAATCTTTCTACATTAATTGGAAAACCACATGATACAGTTCGCAATATAATACCAAATCGCCGAATCACTTCTTCATTTAATTCCTGCAATCTCATTGGATTACGATGGATCTTGGAAGAAATGCCGTGCCGTGAGAATTTCCTACTCCTCCAGGTTTAGGCTGATGTACAATTAATCCCATTTTCGTTCAGAACTCTCGAATAATTTGCTCCTTCCGTGCAGGTCCAATCGATAAGTTATGTGAGTTAGGCATTCAAAAAATCGGTTCCAAGCATATAAGGGAGAGATTTCAAATCCATATCTGCTACTATCTATTGCTTTTGTTAGTAATTCAATATTGTTCATATTTTTAGGAGTAGATCCACATATATAGCAAGTTTGAGGGGAAGTTTTTGTAACAGAGTTGCACATCTTCCTATCCACCAGTGTGAATACAAGTTTAGGGATAACATTTACTTCCATCTCCTGAATTAGTACATTAGTAGGCTTCAAATGATGTATTTGCGTTTCCATTAAACGTACCTCCTTTCTCAACAGTTCAGTTGTCTCTTTCTGGTACAATTGCTTAATGGGTGGACAAAATCTAGGCGGCGATGATCTGGGATTTTGCCACAAAATTGCTTTATCAACCTTCTCACGTGATGTTGAATACAACTGTAAGGGAACGAAGGAGATAGCAAACATATCAGAGTCACTATATACACTGTTCGATTCATCTTCTGTTTGAACTTTCTGCTAATATACAGTATGACAACTGCTTCCATCGCAGCCCCACTTACACACTACTTTGTCTCCATCTCTGACACGCTGTTTAATATAACATCTTCCTGTAAAGTCACGATGCGCTCAATTGTCTGATCTATTATTTCTTGTAAATTAACTTCGGCTGACACGTTACTATAACACTTTCTTCTCTGGGGTAACACTTTAATTTTGCTTCCCGCACCACATTATACAAAAGGGTATATGTCACAATTTTTTGCCTTTGCGCCTAGTCTCAAATTGGTATACTGTCTTTTAGATAAATTGTCATCTACAATAAGTGCCACGGCTTCATCCGGAGAATAAGTATTCGGATAGAGTTTTGGCGAATGACAAGCCTTCTTGTGTTTCGTTGCTCTCTTAGGTGTCGTCTGAGTGATTTCTCCTAATACAACTGCGACATCTCTTTTTCCAGCAGCTCTTAATGACCTTTGGGTAGCCAATACCAACTATTGCTCAGAATGCATGTAACGAGTGGTTTTACAAGGTTTTTACAACTACTTCATTTCCGCATCTTCGAAGGGTTTACTAGGTCTGTCTCATTTGCTTGTCGAAGGCCTATGCTCTTGGCTTCGAGAGAGCGTTTTCAAAGCAGTATCTAACCAGTTTATCAGAGAACTTAATATGTCCTTCCAATCAATCATTATATTTGGATAAAAATCTGTCAGTCATTCTATTACACAGCTTCCAACAATTCTCTAAATCACCTTTGAAGCCACTTTCACACTGCGAAGAACATCCAGAGAAAGGCTTTCCATTCCACATTTGTTCGTAACATAATTATAAAGTATTTCGTTTCATGGTTTATAACACAACACCTCGTACAGATCCTTCCGCGTCACGACGAGCATGTCCGGCTCTCCACATCTATCTTTGAAAAGAAAGTACCAAAATGATCATTATCCTCTTAGGTATTGATCAACACCAACGTAATCTCTCTATGACTTTCCGTTCCCGAGAAATGGTTTCTTAAATTTCCTGAAATCGGAACTTTTTTGGCCAATATCTGAGGAACGGTGGTCAGTTGGCCAGTGGCCACCGGTTACTATTTGGTACCAAAATGATCATCATCCTGTTAAGTATTGATCAACGCTAATATCATCTCTCTATGACTTGGTTCCTGAGATATGGTTCCTAAAGTCTCCCGGAAGCGGCACTTTTTTGGCCAATATCTCGGGAACAGCAAAAGTGACGCGAAAAATTCCATTACTTTCTCAGAGAGTTTTTGATGCTCTATCCAATAGAGGGCTCAAAATTGAAAACTTTGCAAATAACACAGACAGACATATACAGAGAATTCAGTAATGAGCTTTTTAAGTTCGTTGAAAGGTGATACAAGCACTTTAATAATGGCCCGATTAAATAAATATAAATGAAACGAAAGTGGAAAAATATATGCTTTGAAGCAGAAGATACACTCTAATGACTAGGATTAAGCAGTAGGTATACGGTGTGTACCGCCGTGTACCCTCGACTGCAGCTCTGGTTACGCCCCTTTGAATCTTAACCATCGAATTAGCTACTGTCAGTAGCAGACAATGCAGTTAGTAACGACTCTAGTTGGCAATATTGCTGATTTCATTTTCGTTGCATTGTGGGAAAGATTTGCATTTTAATTGGGTATATACGGAGTTGTGCATCAGAGTGATCAGTGATTATACGTACAGCTTTTGTTTCTGTAGAAGATAGGATATGGATAACCCTGTTAAAGTCAGGCTATCCCTGAAGATGTTCACGTATTGACTACGTTAACGAGCTCGGCCGAGGCAATCTATGTAGCTAACTATTACAGAAAACAGATATATATATATATTTGAAAAAAAAATAGGTTTCGTGGAGTAACAGGCGTACTAATATCACAATTGTATAAGACCTGGTAGCGTGATCCCAATAAATGAACAATAATTCTGACCGGTCAGAGTACATTTTCAGGAAACAAGCCTGTAGTTGAGTTCGCTCTTATTACTCGGAACACCTTTAATGAAATGTAGTCAAATCTTTAATATTGTACATGTTATAATAAGCTGATTTTTTCCTTTTTCCTCGCACCCCTCATATCTTTAACATAGGCTATCTATAATCTTGGATTTCGAGACATGGGTATCTCATTATAACAATTGCAACCCCCACCCGTTTTTCTTCTCTTCTAGTGCAAACATCAAACAATGCTGGAATACGTCCTTTAATTAACATGTCTCTACACTTAAGTGATTTCGAGATATGCCCATTTTATTTGAGGAATTACAACCCAACCTTTTTTTTTTTTGTTTCCTTCTAAAGGAAACATAAAAAAAAAAAAGCTTAAACACATCTTTAATTATTATGTATTAAAAGCCTAAACACAAAATTTCTTGCCTCTAAACAATTTCCAGATATGATCATCTTATTTTAACGATTTCAACCCGGTACTTTTTTTTTTCTGTCCGCTAAAACATATCTATTCTAAATGAAAAACCTAAAAACAAATTTCATGTCTCTAACCATAGTAATTTCCACTTATAAGAATTATAATTCTATTTTCCTTTTTTCTCTCCTCTAGAGATATATATACTCTAGATGGGAAGGAAAAAAGGAGAGAAAAAAGAAAAATAGAATTATAATTCTTATAAGTGGAAATTCCTATGGTTAGAGACATGAAATTTGTTTTTAGGTTTTTCATTTAGAATAGATATGTTTTAGCGGGCAGGAAAAAAAAAGTACCGGGTTGAAATCGTTAAAATAAGATGATCATATCTGGGAATTGTTTAGAGGCATGAAATTTTGTGTTTAGGCTTTTAATACATAATAATTAAAGATGTGTTTAAGAATTTTTTTATGTTTCCTTTAGAATTCCGAATTTCAAGTTTCTAGCTTAAGCTGTTTGGCCTGGGTGTTGATCAATCAGTCATTCAGAATTTCTTTTATAAGTACGAATTTAATGAAAATCAGATAATGAAATATATTCGAGCAGACCGAGAATCGACTCCGATCTTTGGCTTAAGATACCGGTACCTATGAACCACTATGCTACTCACGCTGTTTCCTGACCAGGCAACACAGAGGTTATAGTGTACTCATTTCTAACTGGCTGAAGTATGACGTAGGAGCGAGCGTTTAGAATCATAAATAGTAGAGCAGGGTGGCCAGATGTCCCGTTTCTAACAGGAGTGTAGTTTTTTTTTCTTTCAGAAAGTCGTCCAATGTCCCAGGAAATTCGCAAACAGGACGTCAAATGGTCCATTTTTAATTTAAAAAAAACGTCCCATTTATGACTCGCAGTTACACCGTAATTTCTTGTATGGACCTCAACAGTGTTTTGAAGGAAAGACCAACTCTTCGTTACAAGATTTTTCAGTCATTAAAAAGAAAAATAATTCAAGAGAGAATAAATGTCCCTAATTTTAGTTCGTTTAAAACGTCAAAAAATAATGTAAAAATTAAAATTGGAATAAGCTTAAACAAAAATGGGTTATTTTGAAGCCTCATTAGCGTGAATTATTGACATAAGAGTGATTCCACCTTATGCAGAGTCGTTTTGACGTAAGATTAGCGTCATACTAAAAATCTGACAACTGCAGGAAACTTATGTTAGTTGAACTCTTTAGTATGGCACTAATAACGCGTCAAAACGACTCTGCATAAGGCCCATTAAATCTAAGTGAACTAACTGGTTAATACTAGCTTTGCTATCTTAAATAACAAACTAGAAATACAAATCGCTGAGCAAAGCAAGTTTATTTAAAAATAATAACTGTATACAAGGGCGCTCATGTTGTGGTTTCCAAGGGGGAGCAAGCATAAGCGACATTTCAAATATAGTTTCAAATTTTGATGTAACTATTCTAAAAATTCTATTGGGTTTTCGATATTCCGAAGTGCAATTTCCTCTAGGGAAACACTGAAATATACATGGATTAGAAACTCCAACCGGAAGTAGGCTCAAATCTTGAAAACGGTGCTAGATATTGAAAAAAAACAATCGAAAAAATCTCCCCTTTATGGCACCCCTTGCCGATATTTATCAAGACGTCCTTCACTTGTGTCTGTAAAGGGATGCAGATGTGAGGAATGATAGATTCATGCTCATATGTGAATGATGCGTTGTGTAGAGAGCGCAGGTTCAATTATTAGGAATTTAAAATTTAAAAAAATAGGCACTAAAATGTAACTCGAAATAATGAAGATAAATACTCAATACAATTGAAAAATAAATCCAAGTCATAAATAATGTTCAAAGAATATAGAAACATACCTGTTCGTTGATATCTTGTTTTACTGTATATATAAAAACGAAGCTTGACATGTATTCCGTGTATATTTGGTAAATACATTTTCTACAGCACTTTATCAGTACACATAGCAGTCCAAACTTTTACATCTTACCACTACAAACAACACATATTTCTCGGAAGAGGCAGAGTCCTTTCTTGAAATACTAAATTATATATTTTCCCCAATAAAGTCTTATTTTGAAGAAAATGCATAGAATAGGGAACATTAGGCACTAAAGCAATCATTTAGGCAGAAATGGGTGAAATAGGCAAAATAGGCAGAATAAAATTGGCTTAAATTGAAACTATAACTCCCAGTTAAACTTTAAAATGTTATTTTTGATGATATCTTTAATACTAAAGAATAGGGATTTTGCCTAACATCCGGTCTCTAATCTTTAGTGTTCTGCTGCATTGACATATCCTTACAGCAAACCAATTTATTTCTATTCTCAGTCTTAGTTTTTTTTTTCGTTAAGGCATCAGAATGTTCGATCTTCATATCGTCCAGGAGCTGACACCCTTTTCTTCCTCTCTTTCTCCTTCTAGTAACTAATCCTTCAAAAAAAAAAAAAAAAAAAAAAAAAAACTTTTATAAGGGAATTTATCTTTAGAAAGTGCCATAACCAATTTCTTTTCCTTTTTTCTTTTAACTTCCATTTTTTCTTTCTTCATTCTCTCTTCTCAGAACTTTATTTCTTCTCTTTCCATTTGATTTTCCATCCTTTTTCATATATACATCTCGAACCCTGGATATAATTATAATTGTAGTAAAAACATGTGTGAAGGTATAGTAATGTGAGTATAACTGTCCAGCTCTACATTATTACACTGGATGGAAGATTGAGAGCCCATTCTTATAGCCACTTTTTCCAGAGTTGGCATTTATTAAATATGTTGTGATAACCGTTCATGTGGATAGGCCTATTTACCTTTTATTTCATTAATGATAATTGCATTTACAATAGAAAAAGGACATGTTTGGTGTGGGGCGTGTTTCCACTTTTAGCTCTCGTCCTGCCCCAAAACAAGCTATGTCAAAACGGGACTGCATGACTCGTGGTTATCATACAATATTTATAACTTACGAAAAAGGGAAATTTATTGTTCTATTTGTTAACACATAACCACCCCAGACAAGTTATATTTTGATTCTATAAGGTTGTTTATTAGAATGATTTAATAATATATATGTCCTACTTAATTTTCTTAAATTTCTCAATTTCCTGAACCTCTGTTCAAAAGAGAGTGAGTGAAAGTTCAGAATATCAATGTAAAAGACCTGGGATACATTTTTCTGGCAGCCGTTCTTTTCGAAAAGAAAGCAGCAGATAATTACTGAATGTCGGATGATCAGTTTATATTCTTAACGGCCAGCTCAAACTTTTCATTCACACCATACATCATAGCAGAGATCTATTGTTTCTTACGTGTGGAAATTTCGTACCCCTTTTTTTCATTAGAAAATTTCCAATAAATCATATCGGAGGATTATTTACGTAAAGGCAAAAAAAGATATGGAAATTCTTCATAAAGATAGCAGCACAACTCTTCGCTTTCTAGTAAGTGGTGGATATTTATATTTATGATAGTAAAGAAAATAAAGCTACAGTACCTTCATTGTAGTGAGTATACTATTTAAAAATATATTTTTGAATTTGTCAGTATTGTAGGATTATTTGGTTCCCAAATATATTCGCAGTATAAATGTGTTTTTATTAGGTGTAAAATTAATGATAAATGTCTAATTAATGCTTATTTGAATTTCTTTCGGTCTATCCATCCAACTGTCACTGATTATTCTAAAGATTTTAAACCAAGAAATCTTACAAATAGTTGTTTTGGAACTAAAAGTAACACAAAATGCAATATAGGCAACAAACAACAATTCTAACACAAAAGCATTAAATTTGAAATTTATATGTATAACAAGTATTACACTTTTAATTATTTCATCACATCTTCATGTTTAAAACAAAAAATATCTAAGACCGAGTTTCGAACCCACGATCTTCAAGTTTCATAAGTTCTTTAGGAAGGCTTAATGCCTTACCAAGCTCAGCTACCGTCGGCACAAGTACTTCCTGTTGCTAGTGTCTAGGTAAAGAATGGAGGAAAAATACGATTCACGCAATATATATATATATATATATATATATATATATATATATATATATATATATGGGAATTTTGATGGATCTAGGCTCACTTTTTTGGACTCAGTCTCTGGAAAGGGATTCTACATTGTTTTAAAGAGGTGTGCCAAAAATCAATGAAATCGGTCTAGCGGTATAGGAAGGATTAACCATCAAACAGTTTTACATTTCATTTATAGATATACTGTATTTGAAAATAGCTGTGCAATGTAGCTATTCTAATACACAACTACAGCGTATGTTATTAGTAGATGAAAACCAATTACAATTAATCAAGCAATTGAAAGTAATTGATGTGAAGATTATTTGCAATTGAATTAATTGTAAAACACTTAATTGCAGTTGTGAAACAATTGCAATTGCTTTGGTGAAATTTGGCAAAGAAATTTGTTGTGAATGTTAACGGAATAAATTTACCACAGTAGACAATCTTTTCCCACAGTAGAGTAATTTTTAAATATTACTTTTAGAGTTTGTAAACATTCTTGCTTACCCACCGCACCTTGTAAATATTCAGACACGCAGCCTTCTATATAGAAATTAAATTTTTCTGCTAAATATTTCCAGATGTTTAAAAAATACAATATACCAAAGATTAATAAGAAGGTTCTCGGTAAAATGAAAGATGAACTGAAAGGGAAAATGTTGGAAAAAATAGTTGATTTAAGATTTAAAAATGTATAATAAGAAGGTGGACTTGTCTCTAAACGCAATTTTATGCGTAGTTAATTTTTAACGCTGCAGATACCAAGATGAGGTAAATTTGACGGCAATTACAGCCTTCTAAGCGACCAAAATGACGCATCGACTTCAACGTTGCTCCAAAGAGGAGGCACGCGGTATTATTATTTATGGGCCAAGAGACTTCTTTCCATCTGAATTAATCGAGAATTGTGTTGCAGAAACAAGTGTATGTGTGGTGCAAAGTATTCCCAAGTGGTACGATGATTATGACAAATGATAAACCAGCAATGTTCATTACCGACAGGAATGTGTATGGTGTCGATGAGATTATTCGTGAAAGCGGAAGAGTGAGGATTAATTATATTGTTCATGCCTTCTGACTACCATTCCTTTGAACCAGTAAAGAAACACTTCCGTAAGAGGTGTTTCGATACACTGCAAGAAGCACAACAGACTGGGGTTACCTTGTTAATGAACCTGGAGCAACATTTCTGTACAAAGGACACAGACAATTTGGTGTCACATTGGAATGCGTATTATTACAAGTATTCACGCTTAAGAATCAGCTGATTAAGCGTTTGAGGTTGGAATCTCGTAACTAAAAATTGTCATCTACTATATACCTTTAGGAGAGAGAAGAAAGGTTTGTTTTAAATGGAAACTTGTAGCCATGAAATCCAAACCTCGGGACTATTTTGCCCCTGAAAGATTACCAATACCGTAGAGAAAACTGTAGCAAAAACAGCAATATACTTGTTAGTGTTTTCGTTCAATATACTTACGCTCCACGTTAAAAGTACGAAGTTTTCTGTTACAATTTCTTCTACGGAATCGGTGGTTTCTAACCAACTGGTTCTTGTCACTAGTACGCTTTCCCCATTTTAACTAATATGATAAGAAGACAGTATTGAATTTATGTCAAGAAAGGAAATTTGCTTAACTTCCATGAATTCCATACTGTGTTACATATAATATTTTTCCTATCAGAGCTTATACAGCGTTCTTCTACAGTGTGTCCGTAAAGTTGCCCAACCCAAAGTTTGATTGCGTATATCTTTTGATCTAAGAATGATAAAAACATGAGACTTGAAACAAATGTAAGCATATTCTATGTAGATATTTTCCAGATCATGACCAATGCTGGAACTTGTAACGTTTTTGTGTAACGAAAGAAATTACCGTAAGTGTAAAATAAAAAATGTGCAAAATGAAGAAAATTAATATTCAGTTGCAGAAAACTGAATTCCTGTGTATATGTACAGTATGCATCAACATTTATCCATTGGTGTAAAAATGTGACAAGGTTGATACAGTGTTGCCATATGACAAGGCTATTTAATGCAAGTCCGTAAAATGAGCGTTTTTTGACAAACGCGGTCCCTGGCAACACTGTTGTCATAAAATTACTTCAACAGGTGTGTTTTAGGTTAATTAATGATAAGCAACGAGAATTTGCACATAATTGATAAAATGAATTTTTATTCAAAAAATTGCGATATTTCCTCAATTATCAAAAAGCCTAGTTTGTTACAAACCTAAAATTTTCAATAACTGAAGGGGTGGATGCAAGAAGCAGGTACGTCATTTTTTTTTTAGCGAATTTGAGATTTTCACATGTTCCAGTAGGAAAAATCACTCTACATTGCGTGCAAGAATCATGTGGATTCGATGATTTTATTCTGTGTTATATTGCAAAGAAGGTATCTACATACAGTGTTCATCGCGAAGTTAGAACAAGAAACAGGCAGCTCCGGAAGAATTTCTAAAAATGGAAGAATTCAATATGGGTGGGCTAATTGACAGTTGGCGGGAAACTTTATTTCTAGAATAAAATCGTTATTTTTGCGAAACTAACGATAGTTTTAGCAAAATTAACGTAAACTATCGATAAACTAATGATGTAGACAAGAAAAAGAAAAATTCGTTAGGTTGGCGGGACAATTTCAGAGACGAAAAATGAGACTCAGTCCAGCAATAGCACTGAACGAGCCTGGTGGGCAACAAACACTATTTTGAAACAATTGGTGCTCACCGTGTGTCTTTACCAAAGTCCATGTTTCCTGATGGTACCTATGTGTTTCTCTCATACCTAAAGTTCAACTCTTCAAGTCGAACAATGACGCTTGAAACATTCTTCTTCATCTCTACTCCATCTAGTTTGGGATGGCTGCCCCAGCCGGAGATTGGGATCCCTATTATGGTGAAACAGAAATTAATTAGCTACATTTTCTGAGAAACCTCTTTTTGATTCTGGCCAAAGGAAGAAGCGCTACTCAGTGAGAGAGATATATCAGGAAAACAGTGGGTAAGGAAGGGTGTCATACCGCAACTCATGGGAAACCTATACCATCCATTGCCCAACAAATGGCGATCGTTGTAGAGTAATGTCACCTCATGCCTTTGGCAACCTTAATTAAGACCCTGGGTATTAACCCTCGCACTACCTAAGTATTTTTAGTAACGCGGATTACCAAGGGTGATCATTTTATACCCACCTGTTAAGATTAAATATATCTTGCAAAAAAAAAAAAAAAAAAAAAAAAAAAATTAGAAAACTCACAAAAATCTATAGTGACTCAAGTAAACAGTACACGGGATGAGACTAACAGCTGTTTATTATGCTGCCATCTAGGAGTGACATTGTTGTTCATTTCCCTCATTCAACGTTCGATAAAATACGGTACTCGAAGGAATACTCCAGTTTCTTTGGGAGTCACCCTTTCACCGCCACTGCACTATATCCGATTGTATTGTACACTAATGGAATCTACGACTAAAAATAATGGGCATTCCCTTTTGCCCGATTTCGATTCGACATTTTGTTCTCGAGAATGGCTGTTTTACATTTTCCGAAAGTTTTCGGGTGATCATAGCATTATATATAATTTCGAAGCCATGGATAAACGACTATTTTTCCTGGAAGAGGAAAAACTTTCCTCTACCCCGTGTGGCTTAGCAACCGCAAACTTCACTGGGGTTCGTGAAGGAGACAATGCTGCTAGATTTCTAAACTGAACTAACGAAGGTTTAATTTTTTAAAAGGATCCTCTTTCCTTCAGAATGACATAAAAAAAAAGCGGAGTATAAATGCCTCTAAAAGGGTAAATATTCATTCTCAATTCCTGCAATAGTCTTACTTTTGGTGCTACAATATACAACTTATATAGGTAGTAGTGTTATTTTCCTTTTTTCCTCTTGAGTTTTATAGTTTTCCGAATTTTGCAAACCATAATAAAATGAATCATATCCTTAAAAATTTAAACATGATTTTGTTGAAATTTATATATAAGGGAGGGGGAGACGAAAGACAGTTTGACTTAGGTCTTCTTCATCCATGAATGAGCAGTAACACATATAAAGAAGTTAAAAAACAGTTTTTTCTACTGTTTTGAAAATTAAGGAAACGAATAGAAAGAAGGGAAAAATCTTAGCTTAAAATGCTTTCTCAATAATCTTAGTTCCTTATATAGACAGATTCAATTTATTGTTTATAGCCAACAATAGTTCACTGGCGTAAATCTCGGACGTATGAGGGGGACATGTCCCCCCAATCTTCCAACTGGTGGACTGTCCCTTCCAATAATCCGATTTGAAATGTCTTTTTTTTTTTGGGGGGGGGGAGAAACATGATGATTTTTGAAGACACCCGAGACTGACTATATGAATTTGAATATGAATATGAATTTGAATATGAGTTTCCTTATTCCATCAAAACATTACGTCGTCTGTTACATAGTATGGGGGTTTTCGTATAAATCAGTGCCAAGAAAAAGCGCGAAATGTGAATCCAATGAAGTTATTGCTTAGAGATACCATTATCTCGAAGAAATTAAAGCTTACCGTTCCGCGGGATACTGTGACGTATACTTAGACGAAACTTGGTACGATAGTAAGACGTGCCAAATGAAAAATTGGTCCGACGACTCTTGACAATTTCACAGTTGCAACTTCGGACAAAAAAGAGGAAAGGATCGTTATTATGCACTTTGGTGGTCGATTTGCTTTTGTGAAGAAAATGTATGATGCTCTCCTGTCGATTATCATGGGACAATAAACGCAGAAATTTTTGAGCATTGGTTTGGAAACTCCATACTAAAACGGTTGAGGAGGTATCTTCTATATATTTGTATAATGCTCCTTCCATAGCCTTCCGAAGCCTAATACTTCGTGGAGAAAAGAAACTATTCTTAATTATATGCGAATCCACAATAGTGCCATATTTAGTCCGGTCCCGATAATACCTGTTCTCGAAATTATTGGTGAACAACTGCCTGTGAATGGAAAAAGAGAAAGGTACGCAATTAGACGAACTAGCAGCATCATACGGGCATGTTGTTTTAAGATTACGTCCATATCATTGCGTACTTAACCCAATTGAAATGGTGTGGTCACAATTAAAACGGACGGTAGCATCCCAAAAGGTGAAAGACGAATCCCTGCCAAAACTGGTGTCTTTATTAAATAGAATTAGAGTTGACAATTGGAGAAATTACATAAGACACGTGGAAGATATTGAAGACAGTTACAGAAATCTTCAGTCAACTCAAGCAGAGTTTTAGTGGAAATAATAGATTCGTAAACAGACGATTCTGACTTAGATCAGGAGTAGCACTTTCCCAGGGAAGACAGTACTCCATAGTTTTTAATATTCTCTTATTTTCGTAGATCATGCATCTTATAAAATTTGTGGTTGGTTACTGTTCAATTAATTTTTTTCTTGTTCAAAATATTTGTATTCACGAATGGGTGAAAATATAATTGCACGTTTAAACAGAATTTCCTATTTAAAAATAATTTCCTCATTTATTTTCGCGTTTATTAAAATATTGATGTATTTTATTACAAGTATTTATTTTGTAATATGATAACGCATGCTTTTGTAGAAGAATTCACATACAGTTAGAGTAATACGTGACAGTTTTATTTTATTACCACTGGTAATTATCCGAACACCGAAAATAAGATAGAAGTAAAGTTATCTGATACGTATACAACCAACAAAAAAGTGAAAATTTCAGGAAGGCTGAAAGTGGTTGAAGACGAACTAAACCTAGCTACAGATCTGATTTCGAAAAATGAAATCTTTAAGTTTTACGTCCCACGGTTATGCCGGTTAGGCTAAAGGAGACGGTGATTATGAGATATGAGTGAAATGGTGGAATGAAGAAAGTGGGAGGAAACGGGAGAACCCCGAGAAAACCCACGAGCACGGTGTTTGTCCACCACAAAGTTCACTTGGCGGGGGCTGGGATCGAACCCGGGACCCCAAGCACCAGAGGTGAACGCTCTACCACTGAGCCACCGCGCCCCCAGATCTGATTTCGATATGAACATTGGTTAAGAAACCTGAGCAATATGTATCTTCAATCAATGCTAATTATTTAGCACCTATCCCTATAAAGTATTTAAATTTCTTATTGCTAAATGAAAAAAAATTTACCAAGATTACTTTTAAAAGTCAAGGATATAAAATTACTGAACATTTTTTTTTTTTTTTTTTGAGATGAGGTGAAAGAGAATTCTTTGAGAATCGAGACAAGACTTCTTCAAACTTAACAAGACGTCTCTTCTCATAGGCAACGCTAGTCAAGATCGAGTTAAATCGTTTCCGCGCGTCCCGATTGGGATAATATACAATAAATCTAAACAACATTTCTTTAATATCGCCTATTTATTGGCTTCAATGATAAGAACCATAAACCCAGCCGAAGCCACTAACCTTAGGATACAGTTTCATGTAAGACATTTGCAAGCAACTAAATTATATTGATTTCAATACAATAGGAAAGCATTTACATACAAGTCACCACTTTCACAATAGCCTGCTTTAAATTTTATTTTAAGTTTAGTTTACTGACGGCTTTATCAACCAAGTGCTAATCAAATTGCAATTTTCTGATATTTTGCACTAATGTTTTTTTTTTTTTTTTTTAAATTACCTGGGACTTTTTCCTCAATAAAACTAAAATTATAGGTATAATATTATAGAAAATGACTCTACTTCCCCTTCTCAGCAACCCTCTTTTACTCCCCCATAAGACATACTTCTAAACAATCTATTCTTAGTCCTTAATTTTGTGACAAAGAAACATACTTACAAGTTCATGTTTCTATCTATAATAGTTTGACTTAGTTATTGATGAGTAAATCATTTTAATCTTTTTTATATAATAGTGTATGTCTTTTTTTTAAAAAGAAAAAAGACTGATTCATGTTGAGTTTTGATATTTTCGCCCGATTTGAATTATGTTGTTGGCAATGGATCATTTAACATTTTTCTTAGATCATTTTTTATTACACAATTCACGCGTCAATACTTTTCTACTACGGTTTTCTCTATGGCTTTCTCTAGAAGAGAACATATGGTGTCCAGACATTTAAAAAAAAAAAAAAAGTGACAACCTTGCCCCCAGCACGTGCGGAAAAGACTTTTGGGGTCACTTGTTGTTATGCTTGCGGAAGGGGCTCTTTCATACGAAGAGTATGGGTAAGCGACGTTTATCAGTGGCCACGACTATATATATTATATATACGTATTCACGTTTGTATGGGCCCCTTTTGGTAGATTTGTTCACCGCCCTCCTTAGTATCCCAGCACGGGCCTACGTGCATTGCGGCAGAAGCAGCCAACATTGGTGAATCGCGAAAGTGTGCTGTTTCTTCACGATAATGCCAACCTACATGTAGCTAAGAGGACACGGAAGACCCTTCAGCAACTTGGATGGGAGACACTGCCCCGTGCACCATATTTACTGAACCTTGCATCAACAGATTACCACCTGTTTCATTCCGTCAACCACTGCTCCGTGGGATATTCTTCACATATAAGGGAGACCAGCAGAACGCTTCAACGGACTTCTTTGCATTAACGACTGTCGAGTTTTAACACAAAGGTATTGTGAAGCTGCAAGGACATTGACGAAAATTGTTGAATGCTGATGAAGATTACTTGGAAACCTAAAAATGCGTACCGTCCAATATATTGCTCTTTGTTTATTACTACTCTAGAACTGTAAGAACTATTTGGTTACCATATACAATATTGACAACCTAGCCACTCAGTGCCTAATTGGGGATGCAAATTGAGTGCTACTAGGCGCCTACCACTCACCATCTAAAATGAGTGGGACAAATTATAAAATTAACTTGCGAGAGGTTTTCATTTGGGGATTAGACAAATAAAGATACGTCCACTTCATTTAAAATAAAACACTGTATTTCGATAATCTTATGAATGAACTATAAGATCTATGAATGTTAGCTATAACGGATATTCGGATTCATTTGCCAGACAGGTACAGAACGATCAAGTATTGAGCTTTGAATTCTGACTCGGTGCCACACATACCTGGATTGAACTGGTGTATTCCCTCGTCGTTCTGGTGTTGAACTCTGCTCCTTAAGTTGAAACTCCTTGTTGGTGGACGACGAAAATGGGCATTGAGGAATGGCTCCTCTCAATGCAAATCTCTGCCTAAGTTCTGCGTCGTTAGACTATGTTGAAGTACAACGTACTATCTTCTCTTGTCATCTGGCTGATATTCAAATGAAACTCGATTCTCCAAAATCGATCCCAAGAATGATCACGGTAAATTGATCATGGACTTCTAAGAATTATTCGCTGTCGTAACTCGGCTAACTCTCCAAGAACTCATCCAAGAACTGTTCGTGAACTGTCAAAAACTGATCCAAGAACTCCTCAGAACTGATCCAAGAACTCCTCAGAACTCCTCCCAAAACCTTCTCGTCCTCCGGTTTTGTTTGGCGGGGTCCAACTACCATCGTCTGCTTTTTCGTCTGCTGCGGCACGTGTAACACCGTTTTCACATGGAGAGACAAATTCCTTCCATGTGTCAAAACTCAAAATTGCAATCCTCGACACGCTCTGATTTCCCGGTTCTAAGCAATTCTCCGTACATCCGTAATCTCATGAAATTCATAAAATCCTACAGATTCAGTTTATACAATTTCTAGAATCTGGCTAATGTGAGGAAAGACACATTGTCAACATTTCCTTCCTACATTGCCAGACTCTTAACGATGACATTCTTATACACAAGTGTTTACAATAAATTGCTGACACAAACGTTAACCAGACTGTGCAGCTTGCATTTACTTCACATTTACAACATTAAATTCCCATAACCTTATTAACAATTCCGCGACCTAAACATAAAAATAAAATCAAAATATACAACTTATTATCCTCGAAAATCGAGTACTTCCACATGTCCCCCCTTAAAAAATTGGTTGCTCCGCAAACCAAATTCGACATCGTAAGAGGGCGATTTTCTATAAACACCCTGTACATGATATATACTAACACCATAGTAAAGATAAATATAAACTTGAAATAAAATAAAATATGTATTGTTATGCAAAATAAATTATATAAATAGTAATCGATATTCCTTCACCTAACATGTATTCATAATATATGAATTTTTAATTTAATTTTCTCTTACTTCCTAAAATTATAAAATAGAATATTTGAAATGTAATGTAGCAAAGTATATCCTCGCGACATCTAGCGAGTTTTTGCTGAAATACTTGCACATCACGTTTTGTCAAGAGTGATTGTGCATGAATACATATATATTAGTTTGCAAGTACTCTTGAGTTATCTCCTCTTAGCGACAACGCTTTTACAGTGTCGTATTACCAAAAACTTCCATTACTCTGACTGTCCATACGTGCCAACCAATAAATTTATTGGCCGTATCAGTAATGTTTTAACTTCATTTATTTCCACCTCTCTGTGAATGGAAATCTAAAACAAAAACTTTTTAGAACATAGTTAATTAACATATTCACAATCGCACTGTAAAAACTTGAACATATTAATGTTTTATTTTCATAAAAATTTTATTCACTGAGATTTTAATCTGAACAGAAAGAAAATCCTAACGCAGGGCATTGGAAATCCTGAATGTACCTCCAGCATAGTTACTGCAAGCTCAACAGTTTTTCAATCAAGCTTTGTCAAGGTTAATTCAACTTCCTGCCTTCTATTCACGCGTCACCGTTGACTGGATAACATCGAGTGTTAATATTTCGTCGCACTTATTACATTATTAGTTTTAAAACACTTTATTTTACAAAACCACTATGTCACACGGACAAAAGAATTCACTTTTCATCTTTTCCGGGCACTCAGTTTTCCCGTGTTTGTCGGAATCATCGTTGAAAACGTCGGTTTTCGTGAATTTACAGTGTCCCATTGATGTATTAGTGTCTTTCTCATCTTCTGTGGTGATGTGGTGTAATTGTGTGTGTTTCCGTTCAGTTTCAGTGCTCTTACTAAAATCTACTATACTACCATCTGGCAAATTCTTAAAAATAGTGATTTCAGTGCTTTGTGGAATAGTTTTTAGTGTAGATTTGCTCTTATTAAAAATAGTGGCATAAATTGGTGATGCGTGGGAAACTGCGTAAGTCTCAGACTCATCTCTACCATTTACTTCTACATCTATGCTTGATCTTACATTATTTCTACTATTTCTTACACTATTTTCGTATTTTCTCTCTATCCTATTTAATTTTAACATAATATAACATGTTATAATTACTATTACTACTAATACACTTCCTAAAACTAACGCTGATATTAATAATAATATTGTATTGATGTCCATTTCCTTCGCTTTCGGATATTATCTGAAATAGACGAGAAATAGATAAAGTCGGGATAGGCCTACTTAAAATTCGTAGAAAAGTACATTTATTATAGTTAATTAACTTATTAAAACATCTATCTTGTGTCTGCCTTCACTTATTGCGTTCTAAAATCGCGTATTTTTGAAGCAGTCTTATTTTGTTCTTTCTGTGTCGAGCACCCGTGTTACTTTCCTAGTAATCTTTGTGCATGACCATTGAAACTTTAGCTATGTGTGAAGTCTGTCAAACCATAACTTGGAGACTATATTTCACACTTAAAAACTCATGTTTTTACTCTTTTCTATCATAAATATAGCATTAAATTATACTCGCTATATCTCTCTATATTTAAGCTTTTATTACTTATTTCGTACGTATATATGTAGTTTAAACCTTATTTTAATCATTTCCGTGGTTAAATATGAATAATTTTATTAAATACTAATTTTTCTTGAATTTCTAAAAGTATATTATATGATTTTACGCTTGAAGTAGGATGGAAATTGAAGCTGCGGGCGCTTCAACGGGGCTGAACGAAGCGAATCCCGTTCGTGTCCACTCGAGTTCACTCGGAACTATTCGAGATTACCATGTGCTCGGGGCCTGGAGTGGAGATTAGCGTAGCCTCGCGCGGAGTTACTCTCTCGCGCAGGTCTCATTTCTCATTCTCTCCTCCAGCTGCTCAGAGTATTACTGTTGTTTAACGCAAACCCATACAAAATAACATGTGAGCCTTGCTCATATCGTTTACCAATTACGTTCCACAATCAAATTAATGCTTTTAATGATTCTTTTCAATCAATATTGATTGATTATTACTAATTCTAATAAAATACATTATTTTCTTTTCTTTTCTTTTCTAAAACTTACAAAAACTTTCGGACTTTAAAAATAATGAATAAATACGTTATTACTACATACACTAAACATTCTTTAACACTATTTGTGAATTATTTCTAGCTTTATCTATGCTTATTTGCTTCTTTTAACCTTTTAATTCACCATTTTCTTACAATATAAAATTCATTATTCACTATTTTCTAAAACTACTTGTAATATTTATACATATATACTATCTACTATTACTATAATAGTAACCTATTACTAGTTCGTCTATTAGATCTATTATTAACTATTTTTAGAGTTGTTATTACTAATATTATTACTTTCTACATTTATTTTCCTTATCCCTTCTTGAATGTTTGAATGTTTTTTAGACTTTATCTATTGATGAATGATGTCACTATCCTAGATTCATCTAGGTAACCTATTTCTCATCTATTTCTATCCTTATTTCACAATTTTCTTCATTTTGTTCACACTTTATACGGAAATGGGACATCGTTTGGTACACCGTATTACAATACAACCTATCCGGTTTGGGTAGTATGACTATTATGGACTATCATAGACTATAGACTTTGTTTACATAACTTTATACCTTCATATGGTGATGGTGTTTACTATTGGTGATGGCTGTTTGGTGAGTATGGAATGCATGATCTGAATACACTTTGACATATCTCCATGTTTGTTTACATTCAATTTCCTATTTTTTTTTTCAAAATTTCCAAAATTACCAATAATTAATTCCAACGTTTACGATCTGGTTTACAACTTTTTCTAGACTTTTTTTTTCACAGTAGTTCATGGACTACAAACAATTTTATACAATATGATCCTAAATAATAATATTATTATTATTATTGTTATTATTATTATTATTATGATTATTATGGTTCACTATTTTCTACTTTATATTTTCTTATCGATTTATACAGTCTGCAATACAACGTTATGAATGCTATGACTGAAATAATTAATACAATTATAATTCCTGCTATTACGTACATTATGTAATTCGTCCTAATTATTAGTAGTGGTACAGTGGTATCCACTTTCAGTTTTAATAAATTTTCAGCTAGATTGTTGAGTTCCTCATGGTGTATACTAAAATTTAGTTGCTTTAGCGTCCAATTCCCTATCAAACTTAAATGCTTATTGTTTACACTTATTACTTTTCTAGTTGGAATCGCCAATTCTCCAAAAATTAGGTTATCAAATGAATCGTATTCAATGAAGTATGAGCAATTGTTCCCATAATCCACCTTCGTCGATGTTACTTCATGATGTTTACCTAGCTTAGTGACATATCCTTTTACCAATGACGAGTATAATACTCCAGCATGAGTATATCTGTACACTACCTTGCCTAGGTATTTCTCTGTTTGTTGTTCGCAACCACTTAACGACCCATTGAACACAATATTATTCAAGCATTTAGCAGCATCATCCAATGATATCTGCTCGCAAAAATACAAGAAACTCTTGAATTCACATTTCGATCGATCAAGTGTGTGATATATTCCATTGGCCAAGTATACCACTTCCGGTAACTTATAGTACGTTCTAAAGTTGTTAGTCAGATAACCCATAGAAATTACATTAAACATCTTCGAAACTGTATTTTCGTAAACAATTGGCGTTTTTAATAATAAGTCGATGTTGTTTTCATTATAGTCATATTTCATTAAATAAATCGACGATACTCGATAAAACATTCCTATATCAGAACGATAAATTGAATACTTCAAAATATCATGACTATTTATAAATTTATTCACATCTAAGTTTGACAAAATATGATAAGATAATTGGTTGCTAAGTATGTCGTTGAATATTTTAGTCACTCTTTCTCTATCTAAATGAGAAAATAGATTAGTCAAAATTTTCCTTTGAGCTTGCTGCAAGTAGCAATACATCTCTTGCAGTTTACTCCTTACATTCTGAAGAACATGATGTACCTTAACTACCACACCATGCATTATTGAAATTTCTTCATTATGCGATAATTTTAATTTATGAATCTCCTCAGCCAATACATTTTCGTGTTCGGACAATTTTTGAATTGAGGTCGACAACTGTTGTGTGTGTATTAGGTTATAGGTTGACAATCCTATAGACCCAAATCCTAATAGCATAGACCAAATTGAACGTTTAGTCCTTGCTGATTCCATACATTTAGAACTACCATTTATGAATACGAACTGACATGGTATTGAATTTATTATATTAAGTCTAAATTGTCTTTCCCTTTCTGCGTATTCATCCAGAATATCATATGATTCGCTACACACTTTGTGCATTGGCACAGCTTCGTGAAAGTTAACATGTAATCGAATTGTTGTATATACCATATTTGATGCATGAACTGCCAATGAATCTTGTGTTAGGGCTATCCCTACGTCCTTCATAGTTACTTGATGATGATCATCTGACTTCGCAACATGAACCATAACTATCAATTTTATATAGATCACCCACATTGTTGTTTCCATATTCTAATGTTTCTTTTTCAGTCTTGAATAAAATTCTGGAATTAGTAAAACCTAATATTAATTTCCTATTACTGATTATTTATTTATTTATTAGTATTTTAGCCTACTATCAACAATTTATTTATTCCTATGTATTTTATCTTTATTTTATTATTATTTTTTTTTTAGGTATCAACTGATTTTAATCAATACTTTTAATTTTACATTCCATACATTTATTATTTATTCACAATTCTAGTAACTATAATTCAAAAAGTGTCTATCGATTCGGGAAATTTCCTGATGGAGATTAGCATTTCCTCCAATCTCGGGATTAGGGTTTGGTTGAGAAAGTGCCCCCTTTCTGACACTTCATCGGTAGACCCAATTTGTACCATAGTTACATTAGACCCTATGTTAAATTCTTTTTTTTCACCAAATCGAAATTTTATTCATCACCATCTGATGTTTGCTCTGTCTCACCATACCTTTCACCATTTTTACTTTCTACAAATAATTTTAAACGTCTTAAGTCTATAGTATCACTCTTATTTTCACCATTTTTCGTTTCATACTGTACCTTGTATGAATTATTGTTTATTTTGTCCACTATTACCCCTTTAGTATTGTAACGGTTACCAAAACATGCGGGCAAACCTGCTCTCGGCATTTCCCTTATTAACACTTTCTGACCAATTTCAAAACTCGGTTGATCAAACTTTTTCTCTATTTGCTTCTTCTGAGATCTAAATCTTCTCTGCAAATTTTTGTACGCTAGCTGGCGTGCCTCTTTTATGCTCTGAAGTCTCACCTCATTGTCGACGTATTCGCAAGGAATGTCTAGGTCCTGCTCAAGAAACGTTCTTGGTTCGACTCCATGCAAAAGATAGTATTGTGAAAAACCAGTACCATCATGCACTTGCGTATTAATAGTAAATATCAAACTTGGCAAGATCTCGTCCCAGTTTGAAAAATCCTTGTCAATGTAATGCTTCATTACTTGTTGTAATGAGCCAATGGCCCTTTCCGCACTTCCTATAGAATAATGGGCGCTAGTATTCGCAAAATGCAATTGCATACCAAATTTCTCAGCCATTTCCTCCACTATTCGGCTACGATGAGATGATAGCCTGTCCAGATGGAGCTGAGATGGAACTCCATGTTTCGTAATCACATCTTCGAAAATTACCTGCGCAACGATCTCTGCCGTTACTGCGGGTACCGCTCTAGCGATAACAAATCTAGTTGCATTATCAACAAACACTAGAATGTACTTATTTCTATTGTTACGAGACAATTTAAAAGGTCCAACCTCATCCATCACAACTGACTGAAATGGAGCATAAGAGGGGTACGTCTGCGCATGAAATGGTACTCTTCCTGTCTTCCTTTTTTGTATCTGGCAACTTATGCATTCTCCTATCTTCTCCATGAAGAATTTCTTCATGTTTGGAAAGTATATTAATTTTAAAGCACGTCTATAGCATTTCGTGTACGAAAAATGTCCGCCACCGTATACTGAACAATGTAGATTCTTGAATACTTGTTCTCTTAACGCATAAGGAATACATAATAATAATTTTGTACCACCTGCCATTCTTTGTGTTCTATAAAGCCTATCGTCCTTTACTGTATACCATCGGGCCTGCTTCTCAGCTTTTACATCAGCATCCTCTGGGTGTTCTATTGCATGCATGATCGGTCCGAAAAATGAGTCTTTTCTCTGTAAGTCGCCAACGTCAATATCATTATCAAAAGTCAAATTAACTTGGAGATCTTCGGAATTCACCTTCAACGTTTCCAACTCAACATCATCTACCGTTGGTTCAATGTCTGTGTTCCTGGACAAAATATCACTAGGATTCTTTTCTCCAGGACAATGCACCGGTGTGTACTTATATTGGGCTAAGTCCAAACTCCATCTTACTAATTTCGGAGCTAATTTAGGTGACGTTTGCAAATACTTCAATGCCTTACAATCGTTGTACAGCTCAAATTCTTTATTGAACAAGTAATAATTAAATGCTCTTAAAGAACTTATCACTGCTAATATCTCTAATTCCACTATGTGTCTGGTCTTCTCTTGTGGACGTAACACGCGACTGTAATACGCTACTGGTGTCCATTCACCATTAGCCTGTTTTTGCATTAATACTCCACCAATCGAACTAGTCGATGCGTCTGTGTACACTCTCGTGTCTAAGTCTTCCCTAAATGGAGCTAGTAATGGTGCATTCATTAGTGCAGATTTTAATTGATCGAACGCCTGCTGGTATGATTCATTCCATTCGAACTTATGACCCTTTTTCAAAATTGGTTGAAACGCTGATGTGATTTTGGCATAGTCCTTACAGAATTTTCGAACATAATTAGTTAAACCAAGAAAAGATTTTAACTGCTTTACATTATTCGGGGCCTTACATGCTTTTATCGCCTGGATTATCTTCGGGCTAACCTCGTATCCCGCATCACTTACAATATGTCCCAGAGCCATAATTTTCCTTTCTATGAATTGACATTTTTCAACAGATAGTTTGAGTCCATAATGTCTCAATCTTTTGAAAACAGACTGAAGTACATCTACCATTTTCTCCTGATTATTCGTATATAGAAATACGTCATCCATATAATAGGAAACTGACTCTGGATTTACATTTGCCAGGGTCATTGCCATTATCTTGGTATATATGGCGGGCGATTGTAAGTATCCCATAGGAAGAACACGATACTGATAAGCTCCTACGCCTGGTATATTGAATGAAGTATACTCCCGTGACTCATCAGAAATAGGCACTTGATGATAAGCCGATTTTACGTCCAAAATACTAAAATATTTGTGTCCTCCCATACAAGTTAAAATTTGATGGATCGGGGGCAGCGCAATGCTATGCAGTTTGACGCATTTGTTCAAAAACCGGCAGTCCAAAACTGCACGAATACCCCCTGACGGTTTCTGTATAAACAACATCGGAGAGTTGTAAGCACTTGAACTTTCTTCAATTATTCCTTGTCTCAACAAAATGTTAACTTGTTCCTTAACCTTATCTCTTAACGCTATGGGAATCGGATATTGGTGACGTCTAAATGGTACCTTTGTTTCTAACTCAATGTGATGCTCAAAATGTTTTACTTGGCCTAATTCGTCATCCTGCCACGCAAAAACATCCGCAAAATCATAGCACAAACTCTCAATTCTATCCCTAATTTCCGGTTTCGTTTCCTTCCCGAATTTCAATCTAGATTTATCAAAATTTCTACGAGATCTTAAAATGCTATCAATATCTTCGGTTGATAATCCTTCATTCTTCAATTGTTCTTCATCCACACATTCTTCAGCTTTTCCTAATGTTATATTCGGTCTCAATAAAATTGCTCTATTAGATGGATTAATAATCTCTATCTTGTTATTTTCAGCCGATAAAAGTACACGCGGAATCAACACATTGTATTGGGCTTCTATCTTCCTATCTGGTTCCAACAAATATTCCCTGTTATTCCAGGAATTAACCAAATTCACTTCTACCGTAGTCTTAGACCTAGGTAACAACCGTACCTTATGACCTAATACCCATCTTGGTCGAATACAATGTTTTATTCCTAACGCCGCATTATCAGACACAGTTACAGATTCCTGTTCTTCCCTTTTCCTTAATCTTGGCTTTCCAAATCTCTGCAATGTCAATTTATTCTGACCGTAATTTATTTGGCAATTTTGACTCTGTAGAAAATCATTCCCGATCAAAACTTGATACGGAAAATCCTTTACTACGCGAAATTCCAAATGAAATGTCTGTCCGGCCATTTTAAATCTAATCACAGCGATCTTGTTCACTACTAACACATTCTGTGTTATTCCCCGAATCCTCGTTGGTCTAGGGATTACTTTCGCACTAGGTGGGACTAGCTTTTCGTTTACAATGGATATCTGTGATCCTGTATCAATTAAAGCCTTATGATTTCTACCATCTACTTCTATCGGAACATAGAGCATATTATTATCAGTTATCGTAGAGGCTACTATTTCTCTAACTTTTAATTTACTACCTGTAAATGTGCCTCTGTCATTTACAGTTTGACCTAGTTTAAATTATTTGAAGTTGTAGCCTGGTAATAAGTTGTACCATTTATCTGGTTCGGTACTACCGGAACATACTGTACGGGACTATTTATTTGGCTATGATTTTGGCACCATGTTGGCCTATTAACACCATTCGCACAACAACTATTTCCTCTCTGTTGCCAAAAACTTGTCTTCCTTCCGCCTCTATTATTACGCCAATTATTTCGAAATCCTCTTCCATTATTATATCCGTTAGAACCTCTATTCCTAATATAATTATTATTACTATTCCTATTCCCATTCCTATTTCCATTATTCTTGTAAAAATTTCGTCCTCCATTCCGAAAACTTCTATTTCCTCTAAAATTATTACTATTGTTCCTGTATTGCTTCGAATCACTACCATTTTTATCTTCTCTACTATTTCGGTCTTGAAAATTCGCAGCTAATGTCAACTGTAAATTCTCTATTTTCTTTTCTAGCTCACTCAATTGAGTAATACTCGTTGGTTCCTGCTTAACTTTCACGTCTTCCTTACTTTTAATCTCTTTCTTTAACAACAACTTATCAATTTCTACATCGCTATCTTCCTCTTCTACTTGCTCTCTCATCTTCTTTAACAGGTCTTTAACAGTAACCTTTCCGTTTTCCCGTTTAACGCGCTTCTCTACTTTGCACTTATTCTTCTCTACTTTTTGAAGATCCTCTACAAATTTATCAATTGTCGAATATGAATTTGTACCTACACGTTCCATGAAATACGGTTGAAGACCACCTAAAATTATTCCTATTTTCTTTTTGTCATTCATGTTGGCGTCTAATCTTTCGCACAAAACAAGCATATCATACACATAATTTATTATAGGCTCATCCTCGAGATGCAACCTTTCTCTTATACGATCCTCTATATCTAATGTCACATTAGTACGTGTGAACTCCTCGATTATGCTTTTCTGTAGTTGCTTATAACTGGTTTCACTTACATTCCTTCTCTTTAAAAATACCTTCATCCACTGTCTACCATTACCTTTGAATACACTAGGTAATAGCTCTTTTCTCTTTTCCTCACTCACGCCTGCCATTTGACACGCGTCGTCAAACTCATCAAAGAAACCTATTATATCGCTATCTGTCTTCAAGTCAAACTTGGGAAGTTTGTTTATATCGGAATAAAATGTTACTCCTGTCGCCATTTTATCTTCTTTTGTACTACTCGACTGCTTATTACTAATTACGTTACTTTCAAATGGAAAGATTGATGTAAACTCTTCCGTATACGATTTTGGTACAGGACTGGACGGAAAATTCTCGACGGGTCCTAATTTCAAATTTGGTTTCGGACTTTCTTGCTTTTTCTTACTTGAACTTGCAATATTAAACAAGCTACCGACCTGCACTCCTTTTGCCGCTTTTTGTGCTCTTGTACGAATACTTTCGTTACTCATTTACTTATAACTTATTTAAACTTATTTATTCTTATAATACGTATATTCGAGCTACTTAATCCACTTGTCGGAAGAATCGGATAACTTTTCTTTATTGCAAACCTTAAATTCACTATATCAATTACACATCATAACTTAATACCTTAACCTAATTCGAGAAAATACGATCACAATACTTAAAATTACACTTCATCGTAGAGAGGGTGGGAAGGGTGGGTTTTCGTTACGTAATATAAAATCATTTAAACTTCTTTAAATTTTAATTATTCACAAAGCTAGAATCGAAACACAGCTGGAATCGTACCTTTGATCTAAACGATCTTAAGACCAGCATCTCACCACCATGACAACCTAGCCACTCAGTGCCTAATTGGGGATGCAAATTGAGTGCTACTAGGCGCCTACCACTCACCATCTAAAATGAGTGGGACAAACTATAAAATTAACTTGCGAGAGGTTTTCATTTGGGGATTAGACAAATAAAGATACGTCCACTTCATTTAAAATAAAACACTGTATTTCGATAATCTTATGAATGAACTATAAGATCTATGAATGTTAGCTATAACGGATATTCGGATTCATTTGCCAGACAGGTACAGAACGATCAAGTATTGAGCTTTGAATTCTGACTCGGTGCCACACATACCTGGATTGAACTGGTGTATTCCCTCGTCGTTCTGGTGTTGAACTCTGCTCCTTAAGTTGAAACTCCTTGTTGGTGGACGACGAAAATGGGCATTGAGAAATGGCTCCTCTCAATGCAAATCTCTGCCTAAGTTCTGCGTCGTTAGACTATGTTGAAGTACAACGTACTATCTTCTCTTGTCATCTGGCTGATATTCAAATGAAACTCGATTCTCCAAAATCGATCCCAAGAATGATCACGGTAAATTGATCATGGACTTCTAAGAATTATTCGCTGTCGTAACTCGGCTAACTCTCCAAGAACTCATCCAAGAACTGTTCGTGAACTGTCAAAAACTGATCCAAGAACTCCTCAGAACTGATCCAAGAACTCCTCAGAACTCCTCCCAAAACCTTCTCGTCCTCCGGTTTTGTTTGGCGGGGTCCAACTACCATCGTCTGCTTTTTCGTCTGCTGCGGCACGTGTAACACCGTTTTCACATGGAGAGACAAATTCCTTCCATGTGTCAAAACTCAAAATTGCAATCCTCGACACGCTCTGATTTCCCGGTTCTAAGCAATTCTCCGTACATCCGTAATCTCATGAAATTCATAAAATCCTACAGATTCAGTTTATACAATTTCTAGAATCTGGCTAATGTGAGGAAAGACACATTGTCAACATTTCCTTCCTACATTGCCAGACTCTTAACGATGACATTCTTATACACAAGTGTTTACAATAAATTGCTGACACAAACGTTAACCAGACTGTGCAGCTTGCATTTACTTCACATTTACAACATTAAATTCCCATAACCTTATTAACAATTCCGCGACCTAAACATAAAAATAAAATCAAAATATACAACTTATTATCCTCGAAAATCGAGTACTTCCACAATATGTATAATGAATATGTTCAAGACAGCTTTAATTTCGAGGAATGAAATTTTAGGTGAACTTTTCTGGTATTGTGGAAAGTGAGGACGAGAGTAGAATAAGTGCTGTGTAAATTATATAAATAATGGTAGATATGATATTAAATACTCACTCGCACCGATGAACAGTGGTCGGAAACTGAGAAAAAGCGGTCAAAAATCGATTTTGTCAATTTCGCCGCCTATGAAATCGGTATTGATATTTGATTATAAGTATCTTTCCTGCTTCCAAACCCGGAGTTTCAGGCCATAGGAATATTTTTGCTGTCCATAAAATACATGTAAACATGAACAAATAAAAATGCTAAAAAAAAATCAGTAAAAAATGAACCCAAAATATGATATATTTCGTTTCTGAGGTCGGTGAAAGCGGTTGAAAAATACATTGGATTCAAATACTGAGTGTTTAGTGAAGATTTTTATTTGCTATTCATTATCATATCACTTATATGATAGATTTGTTAGTGTTACCGAAAATTTACATATATGCTTATGTCAGTAGCTCTGCAGTCTAAGCTTATTCTTGCTTACCTGCAAAATAGGGTTAATTGAGTTGATCATTAGTAGTACAAAGGTTGAGCATTGGAAGTAACTGCAGCCAAGGGCAGCTGGAGGACTCAGCCTTCTCTAACTGAAAATTCATGATGAGCACTAGCGTGCGCAGGACATTGGGAATCTAAAGTACCACCACATGGAATGTCGTCCGCCCACCCCCCTTTCCCCTAAGAAAAGATAGCGTCATTGCACCCGACGCTGCTTCGGCGACGCACGGCACACACGCAGACGTGAAATAATTTACACGTAATTATTTTGTAAACATTTCTTCTTCACAATTATTAAACTACTTATTTGTTTGAAGGTAACTGTAAGAGGTGACACTTGTAATGAAACACAACTAAGTAAAGTAACTTGACTATACTTAAAATAATTAGCTTATTACAAATGTAATGCACTTTTTCTATATTACTTTCAAATTATTTATTGCAATCATAACTGTTATTACAATAAAAAATGTTCCTATTTTAAATGATTTGTATTGTTTGTATCACATTAACATATAGAGTTACTTTATCAGCATATAGAGTTAGTTTGCATAAAGTGGTCACCCTTAGGGATGCGCTCGAGTCGAGACATGTCTCGAATCTCGACTCGACTCGACTCGAATTCGAGTCGAGACACACTTTGTAAAATTCGAGACGAATCGAGACAAACGTATTTCTCGACTCGAATTTTCGAGTCGAGACACGAGTCGAGTCGAGACGGCTCTTAAAAATCTCGACTCGACTCGAATGTCTCGAAAATCTTTCTATAATTTTTAATATTATTTTGAAGAAAGTATTCACTCAGAAACAGCCTTGAAACCAATTCCAGCTTTTATTCCTTCAGAAAGGTACAGAACGCATAAAATTAATAGTTAATCTTTAAAGATCAAGATTTAATTTTCAGCTCAATTCAGTTAATTAGAACTAATAGTTAATGTCGTTGTATTTGGTTGTACTGCAAATATAATGATAATAATAATAATAATAATTGATTATCTAGTTTGTATAAAACTATTATCCGTAGTCTAAGTCTAGTTTGTATAAAACTATTGCGATAAAGTGAACTTCATAAATTGTCTGAATGAGCAGTTGGTAGTCTATAGTAATTTAGCATAGTTATAATTATTGTGTTTTCGTTCCCATGAACGCAATAGGGTTACGTAACTTCTGGATTATTCGCTTGCCCAACTATTCTGAGGCTTTAATATGTTGCAGCATATCACGAGCTACGGATAATATATAATGTAACATTTGTTGTAAATCACATATTATGATACGAGACTATTTTACATAGTATATCTTATCTAAAATAAATAAAATAAAGAGTTTGTTTGTGTGTTTGTTTGTCTGTCTGTCTGTGTGCGACCTGGAGACCAGACGAGTGGACCGAGAGTTCCCAAAATTTGGTCACGGGTACCTTAGTCCAGGCCCCAGATCAAGACGAAGCGTTTTTTTTATAATTTCGAACCAGGGGGGTCTCGGGGGGGTGGGGGCGTTTACTGGGACCGACCTGGGGACCAGACAAGTTGACCGAGAGTTACCAAATTTTGGTCACGGATACCTTGGTCCAGGTCCCAGTCTAAGGCGAAGCGTTTTTGTCAAAATTGGAACCAGGGGATCTCAGGGGGGCGTTTAGCGAGACATGTAGTAAAAGTAATCCAAATTGATCGACATTAGTGTCAAATCCATAGTTTTCACGGTCGCTGAGATCAATGGTGACACTTCCATCAGCGATGACTTGCAAATTCAGCTACTACTGTATGCGGGCCGGGTGAGGAATACCGAGACATGTATAAATAGCCCATATTGATTGATACTAGTGTCAAATCCATAGTTTTCGCGGTCACTGAAATGAATGGTGATACTTCCACAGGTGTTGACTTCCAAATACAGCCTCCATGCGAAGAATGGGTATATTAAGCTAGTATTACAATAAATGGACTGCTTGGATGCCAAGAACTAGTACAGATAAGTACCATTCACTTCTATGAATAGGTATTTTTTAAAAGGATTTTTGTAAACACTAAGTTATAAAACAATGAACTACATACAGTAGTTATGGTTTTGGTTCCCAACATAAAAGAAATATGGATTGTTCATGAGATATTGAACTTCAACTTTCACTCCTGGAAAATTTCAATTTTGGAGTTAGGCTACTTGGCATCAAAGCAGTTCACTGTAAGATAAATACATTCCGCACATTAGTAACATAGTTGTTCAGGGGCCTTCGATTTCCATCCTCTCAAATGAAGCTGAACGATTGCTTGATACATGCTGACTATATAAAAGAAATAGTGTATTAAGTTTTCGAGCTTTGGTGCGTATCCGTATTTACACTCTGATATAACTTTAAGTTCACACTCAAATCGAGCTAATTGTTTAATGCATTTCGAAAGCTTTTGTTTTTATGCAGCTCATTAAGGAAAATCTATTTCATAATCGTAATATTTATGTACTAAGAAACTATGAACGTAAAGTGGACTCGACCTAGCCCCGTGGCCGCTGTGACTCAGTGGCACAGCTCTCACCCTTGGTGTGTGAGGACTCTAATTCTGTGTGTGCGTGTGAACTCCGCGGCTAGTGTACGCGTCTTTGTCGTGGAAGACTCGGGTTCAATTCCCGGCGCGAGCTCATGTAGTTCGGATTCCACGTTAATCAGTAGGTCTACATTTCATATATCCTCGCTGCTGAAAGAGACGGTAAAGTCAAAATTAACTCAACAATATATATGTGTGTGTGCTTATGTGAATTTCCTCGTGGCTGTATGGTTAACACATAAGCCTTGATCGCGGGAGACTCTGGTTCGATTTACGGTGGAAGCTCATGAAGTTGTTACCGGTATCCCACTTTAAACTGCAGATCCATGCCTCATATAACCATAGATATAATATATATGCCTTTGATATACTTATTTTCCGACTTGGAAGCCATCAAAAATTTCCGGACACAGAGTCCCGTAGACCGAAAATGAGAAACATGGGTACAGAGTAGAACAGCCATAGAAATTTAAGCTTTTTAGGCTAACTTAATCCTTACATATAATGCAACTAGCTTGGCCAAGTTATAATGGAGGAAATGCTATCATTGAAACACTCTGAGAATAGAAAATGTTCGTCAGGTATTACTATCCTCCCCTCTCCTGCAGAATGAAAACCCTGACTAAAATTCAATATATATATATATATATATATATATATATATATATATATATATATATATATATATATATATAACTATTTTGTGTAATGTAACAAACAGTGGCGGATAGTATTCATGTTTCCTTGCAGAGGTCCTTACGAGGGTTCGCTTCCATCTTCCTCTCCCCAAGAACTAAAATAAATTAAAAAATTGCTATTACTTGTTAATCTTGTACAAAGGACGCAATTAAAGTCCCAGTGTAACACCCCTTCACATTTAGATTTTTCCCCTGGAAGAAAACCAGTTATTATTGTTTCTTGATTTCTCGTCTCACCTACATAAACATACGAATAGAATTACAGGATAGGGCATGTTTAGAGTGCTTGCACGTGACATCTAACTATATTTCTCATCAAATGTGTCACAGATGAAAATTTCCGTTTGTACTGCCTCTATTTTCTGGTACATATGTTTCATTAATGTTATGTTGCTAAAATTCGTTAGGAAACAAGTACAGACTGCGCCTGTGTGCCTGACAAAACGTAAATGTACTGGATAATTATTTCTTCACTTTCTTCCAGAAAAAAAAGTAACCCATCTCATGTCGGCTAACAAAAGGAGGTAGCGGACCAAAGATAGCCGTTGTTTACCTAAGGTCGTTACACAGCAGGGGTTTCATTCAGTCAGAGGGAAAAGAAAAAATAACTTAAGGTTTCTACATTTGTTTTGAACTGCAATATACTTCTTCCTTTTATTTTAAGAACCATTTCCTTCTCATTTGTCTGCATCAGAAAAAAATGCAAAAAAATCACTAGAATGTGCCTATTTACCCAAAGTACGTACTAGATAACTAGTTCAATAGTAAAATCACTAAATCTAGTACGAAATCATAAATGTGGCATCCCTGTGTTGGAGCGAAAGTAATGGTTGGAGTAAAAACTAGTCCGTATTTCTACTGCGTTCTGTTGTTGAATTCACAGAAATGTTCAAAAATAAATTCAAGAAGTAAAACACGATCCTAATACAAAAGACTGTTTACTTGCTCACTGGTTTTCGTATTGTGAACTGAAACTCAAGTGCGCAGTCATGTTGAATACTTCTGTCCCTTTCTACTTTACAACTTGAGGTGGGATGAGGGTCAGGATAGATCTAGTGATATACCGCTAAAGGAAGTGCTTCAGTACAGAGTCGGAAGCTGTATGTATTATTTATACTACTTACAACGTTACCCCCCACATAAAATATAAATTCACCCTTTCTCCCTTCCCTTTTTCGAATACAATGAACCGACTCTTTTGCTGAAGAAAGATGCTAAAAGATAATTGAAACATCTGTGTCTAAACTTTCTTTGAAGCGCAGTCTTTTGTATTTGTAAGGTTTTGCGAGTGTTTTCGAGATAGCCAAATCTTGTACCATGGACTCCTGCTGCGAACTGACCGTGAGTAAACACCCGATCTCGCTGTGCTCAATTTCTCTCGCACACGTGAAATGGGTTTGTTGTTTCCAAAACAAATAGGAAGTTACCTTGTGCTTTTGCATTTCTGTACGCATTGTTGTTTTAATGATCAGAAGAAATATCAAAATCATCCGATATATATGATACGAAACAGCTAACAGAGGGAGGCAAAGATAAAAGTAGGCCTATACCAAGTTTTCCGCGTGGTACCATTATGGAGAATAAATATTTGATAAAGTCACGTAGATGCGCTTAAACCTATTCCATCTGTCATAACTTTTCTGGTCTCATCAATTTCTCAGGAGAATACGTACAACATATGTCCAAATTCCATATATACTCTTTCTAAATTAATGAGTAAACTCATTAAGAACACCAACTGATATCAATAAACAGGAAAGAAAACAATACTTTATACTTCTATCATTTGGTACACATCTCTATGAAGCACAGCTTGTTTCTTTTCGAAATAGCTCCTTCGTGTCACAGCTGTGATTAGTTTTGTTTTATGTTAGGATGAAAGGGAGAAATGCAACATTTGCTTCGCGGTGAAGTTATATATATTATTAAGATGAGCGGTGATAAGCGAGGTTTAACAAAGAGTGCCTTTCGGATGCACAGTTTAACGGGTAGTTGCAGTCCGTGTTGAGAATCGAACCAAAGCTATGTAAGACATGTTATGACAAATCCAAAAGGTGTGTTGTATCGGTGCAGTACCAGTTTTTTACGTTTTTCAAAATGTTCCAAAACCCAAAGAATAATCTTTAATTTCTGATATTTTAGTCGTCACAAATTACAATTTAATAATGTAGTCAATGTTGATAATTACTGGACAGTTGGGCGTTTAAACTAATGACATCATAATAAAGTCAAAACCATAATTTTGAGTTGAATTGATTCTGAGTTTAACGTCCCGTTCAGCAGCGAGGCTATGTGAGACGTGGACCTACTGATTAACGTGGAATCCGAACCACATGAACTCCCACCGGGAATCAAGCCCAGGTTTCCCACGCCAAAGGCAAGTATGCTAACCGTTAGCCACGAAGGAGCTCCACCATAATTTTAGTGGGCGATAAGAAATATCTCGCCAGTGCTTTTTCAATAAATAAAATTTTATAAGTATTAAAGTATAGTGGTAAGAGATTTTATAATAGCTCTTTTATTTATGAGATATGAGTATTTTGAAAAAAAAAAAAAAACAACAACTAAAGAATTAGTTGGCGGAACCACAAAAGACTCGTAAAAAAACTTTTTTATAAATAAATACGTACCTTACTCACCTTTTATAATTGCCATGCTTACGTTCTCCATAAAAACAGAAATTCTCTTTTAGTGATACTTTACACAAGATCATGAAGTGGGTTCAAATTTAATTAAAGGCAAAATACAATACAATAATCCACAAATATTGCCTCAAGTGAGTTTAAAGATTTCTAAACACTAGTGAGAAACCGGGCTCTGCCGTTGCGATCGATTTACAGGTCTTGAGACGAAAGTAAGAAGGGACTTACGCACACAGTAAGTGAAAACAATTAATATGCCTGTAATTTTCCCCCAAATGAGTGTATCTTAAAACTAACCTCACCATTATTTTTCTAATTAAATTCTAGCCCGAAATTATGTATCATATTACCCTATTCCCATTTTGAAAACTTGACCTTAATTCAAAATGGTGGATTTCAAGATGGCTGCCATCAAGGTCATATCTACCATACGACTTCCCCCCAGGACTTATATGTATCCACATGGTTTTTCTTCACTTTTCTTTATTAACGCTCCGTTTACAAAGGGTAGTAAAGTACTTCTGTAGTAATCTCTAATAACCACATCACAACTCTTAAAAGTTATTTAAAAAAAAATAGAAAACATGCACCATGGCAAAAATTTGTCATCACAAGTAATGATGCATACATGCCTTCTATCAGCAAAAAAAAAGTTTCATTGAAATTGGAGCCGGACATTTGAGTGATGTCCCTTGTGGGATGTGATTGAACGTGACGTCAGAGCACATCGCCACCCTTCCTGGAATTTACGGGAATTAGGTGACCTGAGTGAGCACATGTGGTGCCAGCTCTCTCCAGCGACCTATCAAGGATCATTGCGTGTATGCCAAGACGTGTCGTCGTTTTTATCTATGCCAAAAGTCGACATACTGACAATTAGGTAGGTAGTCATGATGGTCTGGCTGATGTGTGCGTAAATTTTAACTCGTACATTTTGTCTCGACTCGAATTTCGAGACGTCTCGACTCGAATTCGAGTCGAGTCGAGACAGAGACTGTCGAGTCGAGACACGAGTCGAGACAGAAACATATTTTCGAGTCGAGACAACATTTTCTCGAGACGAGTCGAGACAGGCTTAAATCTCGACTCGACTCGACTCGAATGCATCCCTAGTCACCCTTGGTACGTGTAAATTAACTTCACTACAATTCAGAATATTAGCTTATTACAAATGTAATGGAATTTAAAGAATACACTTCTTCTATATTATTTTCAAATTATGAATTACAATTTTAACTATCATAATAAAACATTTTTCGAAAATATTATTCTTAATCTAAATATGAATCTAATTTAGCTGATTTGTATTATTTGTAGCATGAAGTACATGTAAAGAGTAAGTAACTAAACGTTTTACCATCATGAAAAAAAGTTTAGAGTGACATTCGCCTATTAACAGGGACAACATTCTTAAATTCATCAATTATGGCATCTGTGTTTACATTTGCTGCCAGATTTTGTTCTACAAACGGGATCAGTAGGTGCTTCAGCCGTTCCTGGCGCATTGTGGACCTAGGCTTACATTTAACAATACTCAGTTTGGAAAAGCTTCTTTCACTAATACAACTAGTTACTGGATATGTTGCAAACGTACATATTATTTTACCAAAGTTTCCGTAAGTTGATCTTCTTTGAAACTGTGCCAGCCAATGGATCCATTCAAGAACAGTTTGGGGGAGGGAGTCAGCATTTCCTTCTCACACTCTATCTTTTTTAATTCACAAAAAAATAATTGTACTGTTAACTATTATAAAATTAACATTTCATATTTGGCACGCGGAAGTTAAATGTGATTTTCTGAAGCAAAATGTAGAGCATTCTCTTCTCAGTTGGTAATAATTCTACATAAAAAAGTTTGTCTAATGAGGGTGCCAAGGCACCCATGGCACCCACGTTGCGCACGCCTGTGATGATGAGTAGTGGTGTTGTGATCGTAATCGAGATCTGCTATCTGAGCCTTACAAAGGGAAAAGACATATTGTCTTGTACATAATCTGGATTCTCCTTCGTCTCTGAATCAAAGTTGTAGTGAAAGCCTCATACATATTGCAGTGATAAAGTATCAGTCATGTGGAGCTGCTGTATATTACAAGCAGTGGCGGCGGTTGGACGTTAAAAGTGGGGGGGCAAGACATGATCTGAACAATTGTATATCAATGTTAGATTTTCTGGTTGTTTCTAACACTGTTTCATGAAAGGTTGTATACTAATAGGATACTATCTTTTTTCACTTAAAATACCGCATATCACATTTCTATTTTATTAAGTAAATTCATAAGAGCAATACAGGTAGGTATTAGTCCTTTATACTCTTAAACAACGAAAGTGTAAGAAGAGATTTGAGTTCTTGCTCATGAACATCTTAAAATTCTGTCTGGAAAATTGTGTGATCAGATTATTTAATAAATTTGCGAAACAAATAAATAGAAGGGATAATATTAATCATAGTAATGAATAATGACGCTTGTTTTGCAGAAGTTATATTGAAACTGAGAATTAATGAACAACTTATACTTTTAATTCCACACATGCCATTAAATGAATGTTTTTTCTCTTAGAAAATGAAATACAGTAAGTACTGCAAGCATATGCTATGACATTTAAAGAAATATGCAATCCCAATATTAATTGCTTTGAACTGCAATTAAAACGCAATTCCTGTAGCTTTCTTAACTCCAGGGAAAACAAATAACCAATACCTACTCACGCAACGGTAAATATCATATGGCACCATTTTTTTCTATGAAACAGTAATACATACAAAATCTTTGTCAGACTGTCCACATTCTGGAAAATAAGTTGAAGTCAGGGAAAGGTCAGGGAAGTAAAAATTTATCAGGTGAAGTCAGGGAAATTGCAGATTGGTCAGGGAAAGTCAGGAAAAATCGATTTAGGTCCATTGTTCAATTACTGAATTTATGAAATAGGGTTGATTTCTTTATTGTTACTGGATGCAAAATGTGGTGTTCTCAATGATGATATTGAGGGAGTCAGTGTTCTCTGATATAGTTGTTGAAACTAATTTTCTGCGAGAAACACATCTAACTGCATCCTGGCATATTTTCTCAAAAGGGTAGACGCTGTTCTAAAAGAATTGCATGATGCCAAGAGGATATCTGGACAAGTGGCTGAGAACGCAAAGAAATAGTATCTACAGCTCATAGTGAAAGCTCAGACTGAAGAATTTAAGGAACACTAGAATGAATTCATAGACAATGACAGAGATGGTATTGGACTTGATGAGTTTTTTACTTAGTCTTAGGAAATGGGAAGAACTTCGTTGACTTATTCAGTTATGAAATTGTGTTTTATCTTCTTTCACAGAAACGCATTTTTTGAAAGTGGTCTCACAAATAAAATTCTCATTGTTGAGAACTTACAAGAATTATCTCTGGTGGCTCAACGAATCATATATGATTCTGTGATGAGAATAGGTGGATCATCAGGATTAATAGTTACAAGAGGTATGATAAATTCAGTGAGAAGTTCAATGAAACAATATCAGGTGTATTTGGAGAAGAAAAGAGAAATAAATGCTGGAGACGAGAAGAGGAGAGAGAAACGGAAGATTCAGTAATAACTAAAGGAGCTGGAGGAAGAAGAGAAGAAAATTAAACAGCAGAGACAACAAGAAGGATATTCAGATCAATGAGAAGAAAACTATGCGAGAAAGGGTGAAAAACATTTCTAAATGGGTTGCATTTAACAACTGTAAAAGCAAAAGTAATGTGTGTGTGCGCTTTTTTTTAATAATCAGTAAAATCATGTATGAACTGTTTATTATTATAGGCAATATTATAATGCTGTGTAATTGGTATTACAATGTGTAAACATATAATGTATATTTTTTCATATCTTAAGTACTCTGTATACTGGACACTTTCGTTTGTAACTTTACATTTTGTGTAATATGTAGGCCTAATCACTATCGGAGTAATGCACATGTTTGTAAGTTTACATTCCTTTGGAAAGAAAATTGAAAAAAGAAAAAAACAGAAGCGGAAGAGAACAAGGCCAACTATGGGGAGTGTAAAGGCTGGGGTTTCTTTTTTCTTCTATATTTTTAAGTTATTCAGGGGTCAGGGAAATCTGGAACTTTCATCATGGAAAGTCAGGGAAAGTCAGAGATCTATTCTCCAAATTGTGTGAACACCCTGTTTACATTTCCAAATGAAACTATATAAATTGGTCGTCACTTCAAAAAAGTGGGGGGGCAACTGCCCCCTCTTGCCCCCCCTAATCGCCGCCCATCATTACAAGTCAGTGCAAAGACGATTCTATACTGAATCTTTTAATCTTAGTGAAACAACGTAATCTTAAACTAAATTACATTCCAATAAGTATTAGTGTTTCTTCGAAGATGATATTAGTGTGAGTGCAAAACCGCAAACTTTCATTTTGTATCCTAAGGCCAAACACAAATTTGTTTTACAACGTCTTTTTATTAGCTGCATATACAATTAGAGGGAGAGTATATTGAATCTGTCAGCGCTTCTTGGATGCATACTATCACCTGTCATAATTTCGTACTGCCTAGCGATGTTTAATTCACATAAGGCGTCAACATATTATGTTTTCAATTTATAAACTGTATATATGATTCACGATGGTGGTCAAGATAGCGGCTTTCATTGTTCTCTGTCCTCCCCAATTTCTCCTCACCTCTATTCTCCCCTACATTCTTATTTTGGTTATACTTTGCAGTACTTGATATTTATGCGAGGTTTTTCACATTTTGGATCACCCTGTACATATAACTGCACGTATTGAATCAGGGATTCATCAAATCACTATCACAGTAGTTGAAATCGATTTAGAAAGGATAATAACGTATAGAACGATAGACAGACATTCATCAATTTCCATTGTTTCGGAATAAACTATTTTTGTCCACTTTTTTCCAGTTTCCGACCACTGTGCGATGAACCTGCATTCCCGCTGTAAACAATTATCACAAGGCAGATGACATTTTATATTCATAAATTTTGTTCTAAAATTCGGATTCAAACCTTCAATACGACAGCAAATTTTGCTTCAAGATCGCAAAATCTTACGACTCATGCCATTAAACAATAAAAAAAAATGTTAACAACGTTTGTTGCAGATCGATTGCAAAAATTGCATAGCTATCACGCAGCAGTTGGCACTTGGCATTCAGCTTTATTGCCCTTTCCGAAGAGAAGGAAGTAAAATAAGAATGTAATCAAGTTTTTTTTTTAATGTATAGTGTCTGGGAACAAGACTACAAGTATATAACAATTATAATTGGTCTCCCTGTTCACGTTAGAGATGGGCAGAATCGAGTACTTTTGAGAATCGAGTACGTACTCGATTCTGCAGGGAGAGAATCGATTCTGGACTCGGATCGGAATCGGTTTTCTTCATTTCTATCCCCCCCCCCAGCGCGCTCTTGCGATCTAACGGTACTTAAGTGGCAAACAATTTATATTTAACGTTAAGTAATAACAATTTTAAGTAGTTGGCATTGTAATATATCTATATCTATCTATCTATCTATCTATCTATCTATCTATCTATCTATCTATCTATCTATCTATATCTATATATATATATTTGGTAGGATTTTAGTTAATAAAGTACATCACGATTAGCAACACGAATTAGAAGAATCTTTTTATATTGCTCACCCTCTATTTTATGCATACCTATATATTTCATTGTTTACCCTCCTTTTCACATTTATTTGCATTCCCGTTGTTTCTGTACACTGAATCCCACACTTTGTAACCCGCAAGCACATGAGGCTAACTGAAGTTCACTCTCACTCTTTACCATAAGCCAAATGTCGTCAAGCGAGTGGGTGGAGTTCTGGTGCAGGCTGTTCACTCTACGGTGCATGCTGTTCAAAGGAATTCGGAATCAATTCCAGCCAATCAGAGCAAGCGTAGGGAATCGAGTACGGAGCTCAGAACTCATTTATGAGAAAACAATTCCGAGCACAAACAGAATCGATTCTGGATTCAGATGTCCTGGACTCGGTTTGTGAAAAGTGAGCACAAGCAGAATCGAGACCAGCTGTGCTCGGAGTGGAAGTACAGGAAAGCAGATGCTTTATCAGCCTATTTGTTCGTTACTGCTCAGTCAGACTTGAATAAAGGGACAACATTAACACCATCAATGGCACCAATATACAAGATAATTACAATTTCTAAATTACAGGTGTTCCATACGCGTATTTTAACACATACATTTGCTATAATTATTATAGCCTTCATCCTATGAATGTTTTTATCCCGCCAGATAATAACGTTCAACAGAATGATATGTGGTCAGTACCAAGGACGTACGCAGGGTGGGTTCTTGGGGTTCGGTTCCCCTCCCCGAAATCTCGATCTGTCTGTAAATTTAATATAATTTTAGGGGTAATTTTACAAATTTTAATATAATTTATTCTCATATTGAATTTGAATGCACCCGGAAAAACTTTGGACCCCCTCAAAATAAATTCCTATATACGTCGCTAGTCAGTACAACGATTCAGTGTCGTTTCTTGTTTTTCGACAAATTCAGTGGCGGTTGTAGCCCGAGGCCAGGGCCCTCGGTCCCCCAGTTTTTGAGTGACAAAAATAATTTAAGCTATTTTTTATGTATTTTTGAAAGTGTATAGTAAACTCATGATATACATATCATAGTCTGAAGTCTGGCTGGCCCCCCACAAGTTTTTAATTTCTAGAAAAGCCTCTGGACTCATTACTTACAATTCACTAGTTACAATACACTCACAATAATAATAATGAACCATAGGAATTATGAGATATGTAGTAAATCCAGAGTTGAATTACGCATGCAGCATTTGTGGTAGGTACTGCAAATCCTACCACAAATCAGTGGTGGATCTAGTCTGGGGTCGGGGAGCCTAGCCCCCCAGTTTTCTAAGTGACAAAAATAATTTAAGCTATTATTTATATACATTGAAAGTTTATAGTAAACTCATAGCATACCTATCATAGTCTGAGACCTAGTAGCCCCCACCCCCCGTTTTTACCTTCTAGATCCGAAACTGCCACAAATGCTATCAGATTGCTATACAGTTGCCTATAATTATAAAGAAAGATGCAGGGAACTAGAAATAACTACAGCTGCGATCAAAATTGCACTTGTGTGCTAAAAGAAGAAGTGGGCTTTGTGGTGGATAAACACTGTGTGGGGTTTTTATTGGGGTTCTCTTGTTTCCACCCACTTTTGTCATTCAACCATTATTATTTTATTATTATCCATCTCATTATTACCGTATCTTAGCCTCGGTTCATGCTCGCAGAATGTTAAACTTAATAATAATAATAATAATAATAATAATAATAATAATAATAATAATAATAATAATAATAATAATAATAATAATAATCGATTACGAGTAGAGTTCATTTATGAATCATAGTTTATTCTGTGTTGGTTAAATGTAAGAATGATTAGTTATAATTAAATTGTCTACATTGCAATACGTTACAGGGAAACTGAGCTGATATCGTAATTTAATTCGATTCTATTTTTCGTGTAGGCCTATAGGTAATTACTTCATTCTTCCCGATATTCATTGATTGATCGATTGGTTTAATTTTAATGCGCTTTTTCGCAACCCAAGCTGATATGGAAATCATTGTTTAAAGTAGGATACAAATTTATGCGAGTTACAGGCATAGCATTTTCACTTATTGTAATGACATTACACTTATCTGCTGGGGAGAGGCGTATTGTTATCCTATGTAAAAATATTTCTAAGCTAATAACATCTTGTTAGGTACGGGGCGTTTCGGCTGGGTGAATGCGTAATTGGTCACAGAGATGTTAAAGAAATATGACGAACGTTGTCATTTACCTCAATCAGAAAGATATTATTTATATTTTGCTAAAATCTTCCTTTATTCTGTTATGAAATATTTCCTTCCTCGATTAAAATTCTCTTCAATTGAATCGGACAAACTTGGGTAATAAATCATGGCTCTCCAATGTGAATAAACAAACATTCTAGGCCTACGCTATATTAAAAAAAAAAATGCGCATCATATGCACAGAAGCATGTTGCAATTCGCTGTGCCACATTTGTTGCTTCCATACTTCTTATCTTACTGTTTCTGCCGGACTCGATTCTTACTCCTTCCATGGCTTGCTTTACTGGCCTTTCCCTCCCTCCGCTGATAACAAGACGAAACAAGGAGTACGCTACTTTAGTGAATTCAGTCAAAGCTCTTTACGCTGCGTAAGGGTTAGTTTCCCATCAGTTGGTATATGAATAGCAGAAATGTGTTGTGTATACGCAGCTTGTTGAATGCACTGCCAGGGAGGTGAGCCACTGATTGAGCATAATAAAACCGAATACAGAACCGATCCAGAATCGAATCCAGAAAGCGCGTACATGAAGTCATGAACGTAGGATCATCAACGCAGGCCACTGAGTGAGAATAATTAAACCGAATCCAGAATCGAGTCCAGAGAAACCGAGCACAAGAGAATCGAGTACAGTAAGGAATCGAGTGGAATCGATTCTTGGACTCGATTCTGCCCATCTCTAGTTCACGTGTTGAAAGTAACCAATAAGAAATGCACACTGTTATTGTAAGTTTAATTCTGACCAATGATTATTGATTTTATTGCTCAGCTAGGATCCACAAGATAACAACGGAAATTAGAGTTAAGACGACGACGAGTACCAGCCATTGCGTAAGTTAGAAAATTGTGCTGAAAGTTCTGCTTGAAATAGTTTTACATTTTTTTAAAAAAAGCTTTCAAATTTGCTTAATAGCAGTTGAGCAACAAATTATTTGTAGTGTTGACGAGCAGACCGTAAAAATTAGAGGTAGGCATGTGATAACTTATTTTCTTTTGTCATATGTTGGTTTGAACCTACGAAGTAGTAGTAAGCTTCTTTAATGAAGGTAAAAATTCTTTTAGCTTGAGTAACTACAAAATTCTGAAAACTTAGCTAAGTTCTATAAATGTGTTGTAATATTGGAAAGAATTTTGTACCATTTAGGTAGTTTATTGATATGTAACGTATGTTATAAAACAAAGTATTACAAAGTGTATATTAAAGCTAAAGTGTAGTATTTCTATAGCTGAAAAGCTATAGCAATTAATATTATTTCAGTAGCAATGTAACATATTTGTAAAGCGCTTATAGCAAATTCTTAGTTAACGGAAACTAAATTATACGAAAATTTTCTATTTCAATGAGTGGCCGCCATGTTGTTTTTCTAGTAGTAGTCTGCCGCCATTACAGTGAAAGTTAATTATAATTTCATGTATGTGGATTTTGTACAAATCAATCGTAGTAAGTCTGTAATATTAAGTGATATGAGTCAATTCATGTTCAATGTGTACTTCATCGGATTTCATTACGTATGCTCAAATTGCAATTTAATCTGAATGGAATTTTAGCTAAATTTTCTTGCCATTACTTGAGCAGGTGAGATTCTAGCAAATTTCCACTAATTTCTGACTTTTTCAGGTTAGGTTAGAGCTTTCAGGTGTTTTTACCATTTAGAGTTCAATTCGTATGCTGTGCACTGACAAATTGCGTACATTCACACATTTCCTTGGGGAAGTTTTTCATCGTATTTTATGTAGCTTATAAATTTTCTATTTGATAGAACAGTTTGCTCAGGTGGACCTAAATGAAGATATATCTATCCCACCTTCCTTGTGTAATAAGATAAAAATGAGATGCAAACTTTTTTTTTTCTACAATATGTAACATTGCATAACAGACATGTTCGAGGCTACGTAAAAGCAGTGTACAAAGTGATCCTAGAAGTAGCATAAATTTGGGCTTAAGTTTAGAGTTGCCCCTCCAGTCTGAATGTGCCCTTGGACTTTGCAACATACAAAAAACAGTGCTCAAAGAATTAAAAATATTTACATTTCACTTGACTTCAGTACTCCGTGGGCTTTACAAAAATTTAAAAAGTTTTCTTCATTATTCTTGCGCATCCGTTACACCTGTTCGCCATATTTTACAAGCACCATGCTGCTGAAACCTTCCGCGAATGCTTCCGCATTCGGCAAATAGTACTAACTTCCACATATCTTTCTCGTATTAAACATAACTATCCTGCCGAACTTACATTCCTAAACATCAAATAAAAACTTCAAATTCTCATTTCTTACCTCATTTCTCTTGTAAATTTTCCTGATTTTTATAAAAAGCGGAGGGGTAACTCTAAACTTAACCCTAAATTTGTGCCACAACCAACGCATATATTTTTATGGTATATGAAGTGTTTCGACTTCCTCGGTTGTGCGTATACCTGCAGTCGCTGACGCGCCAACTTCCTACAGACCCACCCCCGCTTGGGCGCTCCTGCTCCACTGCGGCCCTGATTTAATTTGGTAGCATTCCTGCTGGGCACCTAGCACAAGTTAGTGTTTGTTTTTCAAGTTCATGTTTTATTTGGGCTTTAGTTGTCATATTCGCACACGTACGTATTTATATCCAGGCCTCGTACAATCTGCATGCATTACTCCAGCTCCACCTAAGAATTACTGAAGCAGTAGGAGAGTTTTCTGGTAAAAGGAGGCAATATTTCATGAATGTAGGTATGCCTCCCCTAGACTAGATTGTGTTAGTAATACCGGTACTAAGTATAACTGTATGACATAGGACCTGTGATTCTCAACAAATACTGTAAGGTATTGCCCATATGCTTATTTCAGAAAGATGAAAATTCATGAGAGCCTCAGAACTGAATAACGTTTTCAGATTATATCGTATATTATCCACCCAATACAATTATAATCTGAGAATACACGATAAGATTAGTTCCACCTAGGCCTACTTTACGCCTCATGTGTCTGGTATAGTATAAGGTTATACCTTTGCTCTCCTATAATTGTGGATTCATTTTTAATTGGGTTGTGTAGAGCGTTTTTTTTTACTTCGCACCAGGGAGGAACTTGACAATGTACACTCTATTGAAAACAATGTTAGCTAGGGCAGTGGTTCCTATCACTACCACTATTTTATCACATCCTCTTGCCAGCAATCCTGTTTCTGGTTTGTAGTAAGCTTGTGTGGGGAAATTTTGATACATCTATTGCGGAGATTTCACGATATCAGTCTATTTCTATAGTAGTAAAATCCATTTCTTGCATATAGTGGATATAGGGCTGTGCGATATATCGAAATCGTCGATATTCGAAGCTTTTTGGCTCGCGATAGCAGCTGCATTTGCATTTCTTAGCCGAATGAAACCACACTGCACGATACTTGTATGAGGTAGAAAAACGCCCCGTTCCATTAGGCAAATTATTGTACAGCTTGGGAACTGACGCCAACATTCGATATTATTTAATTTTCTTTTGACTTCATTTCTTAACAGAATGAAACCAAATTTACAGAGGATTAGTATGGGTCAAAAATTTGGTTCCTTTTGAAGATAGTCCAAATCGGCTGTGGGGTAGGGATGTTTCTACGTCTACTTAATCCACCTAAATGTTGTATATTTAACTTATCGGCTGGACTTGTTCACAGAATCAAACCAAACTTTGTGCAAAAATTGTTTTGGGCAGAAATGATGTTCCTTTCGAAGATAAAGCCAAAATCAGTGCAGAGCCGGGGAGCTATGTCCTCCAAAATCTCTCATCATTAACATGGCTGCATTCCTTAACCGAGTCAACTTGATATCCTCACTGCAATCAATGTTTGTGCTGTCTTGCCATTGCGAGTGAAGAATCAAATGCCAGTGCTAATATTTACTTAAATCTAAACAGACAAGGAAACAAGAATTTACTTTTTTTTTTGTGCAAAATAGTAATTTTCAGTTTATTTGTATGTGGTTACTAGATGTAAGTTGTCACATAACTCAGTCCACTAAAAACAAAAGCCTCCATTCTGTCATTTCACTACACAGACCTACATATTCTGTTTAGGTAGTATCAACACTTCTCTATTTCTTTGGATTTGCTTAAGTATTAGAATATGCATTATTAGGAATGACTTAGAACCTTTCTAAATTGATTTCATAAGCAAAGCTGAATAATGGTATAAGACGTATGCTTTAAATTTAATGAAAACATCAACACTTTTAGATAATAGTGTGCACACAACCAATAACAAGAAACCTCTCCAGTTCATGTGGGAGATGTCTTTGCGTAAAGCTCTTTAATAGAAAAGATTATCAATTTAATAATAAAATGAGAGAAATCTCGATTGATCACGTCTTTTTTTTTTTTAAAAAAAAATGAATATTGAAATAGAATACTACAAAAGAATAAGTCCAAGTGTAAAATTTGTAAAGCCAACGGATTAACTTAGAACACACATACATCACACACACAGAGAAAACTGAACAATAACTGTCTTGTTTAGAAATGTCTATTAGCACTGAGTTTTCAACTAGAAATGTATGTAGTATTAACGTTCATGACACCTCTATTTAGGAACGAGCTTTTTTCTTCATGGAAAGAAAATCAGTTGTTTCACATGTTCTGCAGTAAGTGAAGTATGAGCATCAGTTACGATTTTGCATCCATAACTAAATACTCTTTCGATAGAGCGCTGTTACCTACTCAAACACTTACGAGCCAGAAGAGCTAATTTTGGAAAGTCACTGTCATGAGATTTCCTCCAGTGAAGGTTTTCTCAGGCAGTGGTGCTATTAATTTTTTTTAACTGGTTATATATATAGCAAAATTTTCACTGGATACCACAAGTGACAAGTAGACCTACACAGCAACCTAATGTTGTGACGAAATTAGGTAGCACTGCGAATATCTTGGAAACGAATTATCCAAAATGTTTAAGAAGTATTGCAAACACCTTAACCCAGCAATGGATCAACAATTGTTAATGGTATGTATGCGTTTCAAATGTAAATAACCTTCACCACTGCATTCATGTGATCCTAGTTTTCATTCTTGATATCTAACCAGCCCATTTGAAATTAAGAAAAAATTCCTTATACCTTATTCTGAGGTATCATGTATCTAACCCTGTAGCTGTAAGAATTTCTAAGAACAAAGCTAAAGAAACTGAAACTTGCTCGTTTTTGGGTATAACTGGGTAAAATTTACTGTTATGTCTGGGTATAACAAACTGTTTAGCAAACTCGAAATATATTAACAACCGGTTCTAGCGAACCGGTGCAAACCGGCTAAATAGCACCACTGTCTCTAGATGCCACTGAAAGATATGCATCGATTTCCTGTTGCAGTAAGGCATGTCATTGCGTTGAGTGCTAGGAGGTCCAGGATGCTGCTCTACACCCCCGATGATTAACAAAGTAAATATTAATCATCCGTAGGCAAAAAACACTTTCGTATAGCCTGGTGTATTCACTAACACAGAACATGATGATTCTTTCACAGCAATTTTGAATAAGCCTATTCTGGCCCAATAAATTCCAAGCTCAACACCCATCACGGTTCACTGCACTCAGGAGCAAGAGAAAAACACATCCACTCACCACTCACTACCACTCTTTTGTGCTAAGCATCAAATGATTAGCACAAAAAGAGAAACGGGGATTCCTCTATTTTGCTTTTGTTGATTGGATAAGTCATTCGTCCATCTCGGAAATGAAACTGAGTTTTACGTCCCACGGTTATGCCGGTTAGTCTAAAGGAAACTATGATGAGAAATAAAAATGGTGGAATGAAGAAAGTGGGAGGAAACGGGAAAACCCCGAGGAAACCCACGCAATGGTGTTTGTCCACCACAAAGTTCACTTGGCGGGAGCAGGGTTTGAATCCGGGACCTCATGCACCAAAGGTGAACGCCCTACCACTGAGCCACCGCGGCCCCTATCGCCCATATCTAGATCAAGTATTGTTTGTGCGTGTGTATATTGTTAAAGATTTGGATATCCAGTTTCAACAATTAACCCGTTTCAACTATGAAAAATTCTAAAAAAAAATCTGCACGGATTGTTGCCTTCGATAGGTTATGAAGTTCCTTCTCTAAAAATTTCGAAATCTGTAGTTTGGAATTTGTAAGAAATCGTGAATTTTCGTGAAAGGTAAAATACGGACTGTAGTGACATCTATCGGCAAAACTTGTCCCTTTAGACCAGCCTTAAACATCTTGACCCGATCGAGTGAATAGCTGTAGCTATTGTGTAAACCTTGACAAGCAGTGATACGAGGTATTAAGTGGTCACCAAAGATTGTCAAACACCTGATAGTGAATAACCTAGAAACAGGTGTGGCTCAGTAGTGGAGCGCTCGACTCTGGTGCGTGGGGTCTCTAGGTTCGACAGGGTGTCTATCGGTCACGAAAAAGTCACGAAATCAGAAAACGGTCATGACAGTCACGAAATTTAGCTTTTGGGTCACGATTTTTTTAACTGTACAAATGTAAGTACAGATTTGAAAATTTTGTTCTATGAAACGTCAAAATTCACCACTAAATATGTTTCTGGTCGGCTTTAGACGCTACCAAATCGCAAGCAAAGTACGTTTCTATCGCATGGATGAAAGTTCGACCTAATTCGCACCCAAATTCGCTCTTGAAAATGTTAGGAAATTGTGTAATTTGGTAAAGAAAAGGTCGCGAAAAAGTCACGAAATTTCATTTTGGAATTTTAGTAGACATAGTGTTCGATTTCAAGTCCGGCCAAGTAGACTATGTAGTGGATAAATACTAGTGGATGTATTCCTTCTGCTTTTAATCTTTAATGCCTGTAGTATCTTTTAAATGGCATTATACTTCAGTAACCTTGCGTAGCATGTACACATTAGGAACTCAATTTTGTGTTCTTGGTAGGCCTAATACAAATGAGTGTGTGAATTTCCATGCAAATGATGATCCTGGTATTAGAAAGTGCCGTCTGATCGATATCTGAAGCTGACTTGTTTCTGATGCGTGGAACTAGCATACATTCGTATAAATTGTAGAGCCTTCCAGTTTGCATGCTACGAAGGTATTCTGATAATTCTTTAATATTAAAGAAAACTGTTAGTTCTTTAACATTTTTATTTTTTATTTTTCGACGATGTCCCATCAAAGTTCAACGCACTAGCCCAAACATTTCGCTAACTTCGTGATGCCTTCGCAGAAATTAAGTTTTCTTCCAGTTTTTCAAAATACTGGTTTACTTCCTGTATGATTATCATTTGGCTCATTTTTGTCCACCTAAAAAAAATTGAGTTCCGCGAATAGGTGGGCAGGCAGACACCTCATACATAAAATTATGTAATGTTATAAAATCAGTCAAAAATTATTTTAAGTTGTTTCGCCTTTTAAGTAACATATCAAATTTTGCGATTTTTTCATATCCTGAATCATTCGAGGTATTAAATTGCTGTAAACGGCATTATGACCTTTATTGGAAAAGTATACATAATTTGATGTGATACTTCTTTTTCGAAATAGTTCTTGAAAGAAAACCAAATTTTCAATTCTTTGTAACTCCCTATCTACTTGTTCGAAATAAGTCATATGATCATAGTATTCGACATTAAGTACTTTGGATGTGCATTACACTGTTCTTGTCAGTTGGCGTTATTACTGTTGTAGAAACCTTCAATTTTTTTTTCTTCGATATTTCTGATACTGTAGCGTCCTTAGCTTGCAATAGTGCACAAGTGTGATAGTATATGTGGATTGGAGAAATGTAATAATCTGATGTGCGATTTAAAAAAAAAAAGTTGGTAACACCTTAAACCTTATGGTGTTAGAAATGCCACACGATATATACTGGGTAGTTTTTCATTAGAAGTACGGTAACAAAGGTGTATGAAAGTAGTCCACTCTATATACAGAAATGTTTGTATTTCCCTCGCTCCCCAAAAATAGCGTGCATTTTTAGGTAAAACTGCTAAAGTCCACAATAAAACCCACATTCAAAGATATATTTCAAAACTTGGATTCAAGTCACTGGAACTTCGGTTTTTATATATATTGCATGTGCTTCAGTAAGTAGGCCTACTTAACTATTATTTTATATGCATCTTATCAGTTCATTAAGTAATTCCAATGTCTTAAGTTTTGTGTCGCAATATTAGTGTGTATTGTATTCAATTTTCCTTTTCTTTAATAGCAAGATGCAAATATTTGTGAAGACCCTCACAGGGAAAACGATCACCCTTGAAGTCGAGCCATCCGACACAATTGAGAATGTTAAAGCTAAAATTCAGGATAAGGAAGGAATCCCACCGGATCAACAGCGGCTAATCTTTGCTGGAAAACAGCTGGAAGATGGTAGAACGCTGTCTGATTACAATATTCAGAAAGGTAAGATTATATAACTGAACACTACAGCTGTGTCCAAAATCAACTAACAAGATACATTAATGAAGTGTTCCCGCGAGATTCATATAAAATTGATTCAAATGCAAAGCTCTCCGCGGCTCATTGTGTATTGTACTAATTTTAGCGGCCCATAGTGGTAATTTTCATATTTATGAACCTTCGTATATCCGGAATTCAATCATATACTATTATAACGCTTGGACACAATATTGCTTTTAGTTTTAGATGTAACTGGATATGAATGTGGGCATATGCAAAACAAATTGGACCAAATACTGCTTCTGACATGTTACCCACCTCGGTCGCCACATTGGATTCAATTTTGTTTTTCAAATGGGAATAGGTGCAGGTGATGCATCAAATTCATGCACAGTGTTTTCAAAAATTAATTGGTCTAGTGAGGTTTACAGTTTGCAAGGTATTGCTTGTTAAATGTCAGGTGCTTCACAAATATTAAACCAAATAGAAAGTTGTGCAGGGTCCCTTGTGAATATGTAATTTTTTTACCTGATTTATCAACGCAGAGCCCATAGGAAGTTTTTTTTTTTTTTTTTAAATAAGTTTTTCAAGTTGGTCACTAAAAGTTAGTTTTTTGGGGGAGAGGTAAAATGATTTTTTCGTGTGATTTGTTTTGCATTGGTACTTTTCTAAGAAAAATATAAAAATAAATGGAAAAAGGCAGAAACTTGTTACTCTACTCTTCTGAAAGCTTCAGTACTTGCTGCCACATGAGTCAGCTTTATTCTCACTTCAGCTTTTATTTTTTCTAAAGCGCAGTGGATGGTTGGTGGATGCTTAAGCTTTCAAGGTGGGGTTGAGAACCCTTCGGTGTTTCTTTTATCATAATAATGCTTTAGTTTTTTCTAATATTTAACGCTTCGCTCAACGTTGTGTGCATTTGTGTGGTTCATCATGTTCGTCTTGTGTTATGCTTCTCGTATGTTCTTAAGGCCGCGCCTCCATTGCATCCGAATGCGACTGCGAACGCGAATGCGAATGCGAACTGCGAATTCATGTGCCTCTACTACATCCGAAGTTTTGTGAATGCGAATCAAGTTGTAATATCTCTTTCAAACCTTCAATGTGAAATATTTTTGCTTGAAAATTCATATCTTAGTTTTCAGAGCAATAATAATAATAATAATAATGTATTAATTTCCTTTGTGTGCAAAATAGAGTGAATGTCGCAAATGTCGCTCCTGTTATTATTATGCTTCTGTGGTAACCGCTATGTTCACTTTAAAATAAATAAACTAAATAAAATTAGAGATTGCAAAATCAACCAACTTTCTACGAAAATTTTCTCCATGAGTAAAAAACCCGTTTTTGCTATTTCAAACATATTAGTCAATAATTATATGTATTCGTAAAATCATTATTTGAGGAACAAAGAGGAAATATAAATTGAATAAAAAGTTGTGGTTCGTGTATTAATTAGATCTTCATATTTTAAAGAGAAAACAAATAAAATTATAAATATCTTCCACTCAAAGTTCTTTACTTACATCTGCCCATAATTTGTTCACGACGTGTAGTTTGTGGTAATCTGGATGACCTTGGATCCACAATGGAACTTTATAAAAAACACAATTTATTAAAACATCAACATCTATTTCCATTATTATTTTCATTTTTATCTCCGCACCTCGCACCGTCGACTACTTTCACGCAAAAAGAACTTTCTTCTCTCACGTAGCGCTCAATTTCTCTGCAGACGACGCTCCATTCGCATCAATTCGGACGAACAATCCCAGCATGTTGGGATCGTTCGCATTCGCATCTTTTCGTCGGTTTTCGCAATTCGCAGGTCGGAACTAGTTGAGGCACTCCAATTCATTTACACGTGCTGGGAAATTCGCATTCGCAATCGCATTCGGATGCAATGGAGGCGCGGCCTAAGAGTAGGTGATGAATTTGAATATTTCATGGCTTTGAGAACTCTAAATGCTAAGTTAAGTATGTCTGGAATGAAGAAATTCGGAAATAGGCTAGAACTGGTTCCACTTACTTAGAAGCTTCTGACATCTGTTAAGTCTGCTTACCGTAACTACTTAGAAAACCTAAGAAAGGAGGAAGCTCAAAAAGTAGTAAAAAAGATGAAAGAAAACAACTGATGGGGAAATTGACAGGAAAAAAAAGGGGTATGATCAGATTTTGGTCACTTTTTTTCGTGTGCTTTTGGTCACTTTTCAACTATATACAAGAGACAAGACCACCTATGAGCCCTGCAATCATGTACCAAGACAAAATTTGTAGCAAACTAATTGTACAAGGCAAAATTATATTACCAGTTAATGGTAGTCTAGATGCTATGTTTTAATTACGTTACTTTAGTTTTGTTATTGGCCATAATGAAAATGTAGAGGTTTGGCCTTACCCATGGGCACCCGGAGGGGAGCATGAAGGTCTCTCCCGCTCTTGTCTCACAAAAACAACTTTAAGATTTTCTTAATACAAACATTTTCTTCGGGGACCCATGGTCTTAACGCCATCCAGATCAAAGTTGAAATACAAAACTGTTCAAATTATGAAATTAATAATGAACCTGTAAACTCAAGCAATAATTTATTAGCTGACAGACTTAAGTAAAATAATTCAATCGTAAAATTTTAAAACATTACGTAGTTCAGCTATGATCCAGAGGCCCTATTTTGATTGAAAAGAAAAATGTAAAATTCAGTTTATGCCCAAGTTTAACATCAAGGTTTAAAGTTAATTTTTGATGAGATTTTGGTAACTTTTCAACTATTTAGAAGACAAGACCACTATGAGCCCCGTTAACGAAATTGTTCGAACGTACGTACATATGGTTGGTCTTCACCCAAATCTGGTAGTATCTGGATTTATAGTACAATAGGTATTTTGACCATAATACAAAACTTCCTTGTTATAGTATAACATGGAAGTAATAATTCACTCACAGAAATGATACCAATGTTGTGAAGAGTTTGTTTATACCTTCAGGATTTTTCCAGTAAGAAATTTTGATTTGCCAACATCAAAAACGTTAACGTAACTGATTTACTCTTCAATATCTTCGCGAAGTGCCTGGAGGGATTTAACATGCAATACTTTCCAAATGGTATAAGATACGATAAAACTCATACCAGTGAATTTCCGAGAAAATTGTACATGAATTTTATGTATCACTTGCACCTATTTCCATTTGAAACACCGAAAGTTGAATGCAAGATGGTGGCCGGGGTGGGTGAAGCAGTACTTGATCCAATTTGTTTTGCATATGTCAACATTCATGTCCTGTTACATCTAAAGAAACTAAAAGCAATGTAGTGTTCGAGCGTTATAGCAGTGTATGATTGAATTCCGTATATATGAAGGCCCGTAAATATGCGAATTACCAGTAATGGCCGCTAGAATTAATACAAGATACATTGGGCCGTGGAGAGCTTTGTAATTGAATAAATTTTACATAGATCCCGCGGGGACACTTCACGAATGTACCTTGTAAGACAATAATACAGATAGTGCCTAGTATACAAGGTTTGTCCGTAATGTAATGTCATTAAGTCAACAAGTATGAGAAAAACGTACTAATAAGAATACTTGTACATTAGAAGGCTCAAAATATTGTTCTCCTGCATCGATACATCTTTGCCAGCGGGACTGTAAAGCTGCTTTCACGTTGCCACGTTAGATTTGACCAGGTAGCTGGTCACGACGAAGGTATTGAGAGCTGGACGAAGGCAGTGTTTGTCAGGAAGTTCCCCATTGCCGCTGATGTTTGGTTTGACGCGCCGAATCTTGGCTTCCTCTTGAACTTCTACGTAAAATTTAGTGTTAACTATTGTCGCGGAAGGTACAAACTCACAATGGTATATTTCCCTGATGTAAAAAGCATAGTCTAGATTTTTGATTTGCTGATTCGAGCCTTCTTGTGGCAAGGGGATGCCGAGGTATACCTCTTTGTTTTGGGGTCTTACTGGAATATCCAAGTTCCGTCCCTCTGGATAACATTGTCGAAAACGTTAAAATTCTTTCCACACATTTCTAAAAAGTCTTGACAGATTTTCACACGGAAAGATTTTCGGTCGTCGGTCAAAATTTGGCCATTAAACGAACTCATTCAAATGTCTGTTTGCAAAAGTTCTTTCAAACGAATCACATTTTCGTCGTTTGAGTTTGACTGGCATCCAGCTCGGGTCTCATCGACCGCTTCACGACATTCCAAAAGCGCCTTATTGCCATCTGTAGACTTACCTTTGTGATAAGTACTCATCCCTGAAAGCCCTGGAAAAGTTTCCGCTGCAAATTTGTCGAGTTTCAGATGAAACTTGATCGTGTATCTTTTTTCCAGTGAGCGCTGCATCACGACTTGTACAGTCGGCAGCAAAAAACCTGCAACATGAATATGTAAGTTTGTGAAACTACGAAATATTTTGCTCCAAAATGAGTGTTCTGGGGAGACGCCGAGGTTTCTCCTGGTGTGATTCGTGCCATTTAGACGTTATGTTGATTCCCTGCGCTGTTAGGCGTAGTTTCACAAACTTACATGCTCATGTTGCAGGTTTTTTGCTGCAGACTGTACAAGAGACGAAACAAATTTACGAAATCGCTCATCCATCTCCATGAGCTCGGAGACAAATGAGCATGCACTCGCTCAGTAGTTGAATTACATTACACCATCATCCCAGCGGATAGTGCGCAACAACGTAAGTCGCTTCATAATAAAATGTATGACATCTTTCCGGACAGACCTTGTATGAACTAGTCATGTTAAGAGAGTAACAACCTGTTTTTAAGTTTATATTCTCGGAAGCATATATATGACTAGTGTGATATCACTTAAGTATTATTTTGGCAATTAAATAACAAGCCTAACCTTGTATTCGAAAATAATTAGCTCGTGTCCCTTTGGTGCACATGGTTCCGGGTTCTATTCTCATTGGAGAGTGCACAAAAATTCTAATTTTCATTGAATGATTCTTCTCCTTTAGCCTAACTGCTTATTCATACGCAGTCAGTGACGCAACTTTGTGACACAACTGCTTCTGAAGCATTGCTTTAAATTGTAGTATTCGTACGAGGCAACTGCAGTTGCCGTCACCGACCATTCGAGGGAAAACATTGCTTTAAATTGTTTTCGCACGGGGACTTCAGTGACCGTCACTGCACAAGGTTGCCAGTGTATATTGATGCAAATGAAAAAAAAAAAAATAATCAGAAAACATGCACACTAGACCTTTCCATCCTGCACTAGTCGCGGGTTTTCCAGTCCTCCCGAAGGGGTAAATTTTTAACAATAGAAAATAATACTTATTTTATGCATACCTTTATTTCGTTTTTTTCTATGAATTTTAATGCATTTTCATTTTGCATATGCTGTGAAGAAAGACTTGAATTGTACAAATTCACGATCTGTCTTTTTTGTTTTTAAATAAAGTTAAAGAGAATGGTGAGTGAGTTTTACAATATGCATTGGTGCAATAATGAAAGAAATTAGATTTGAATTTTTGGCCGTAATAGTTTGAATATTCAAACACTAAGAATTTCATTAAAAAAATAATCGGATTGTTGAAAGTTACCTAGAATGATATTGTGACAAGGTGTTGAGGAAAGAACATGCACAGGAGGGATACGGGGGAAATAACGTACACCATACTCACCGGTCTCTTCGTAACGTTAAAATTCCATTTAGCTTCGACAATCAGTGCTTGAAGCCAATAGACTTGCTAAATCAGTTATTTGAAAAGTGTTTGACATCATCATCATCATCATCATCATCATCATCATCATTATTATTATTATTATTATTATTATTATTATTATTATTATTATTATTATTATTATTATTATTATTACTACTACTACTACTACTTCTTTTGCACTTCGTCTTGTTTATTAAATTTTCGTTCAAAGTGTTTCCGTCAAAATGCTGCGCCCCTAGACCCAGGCCCAGTGGTAAATCCAACCCTGCCTAGTCGTCTATTTTGTTCTTTGGGTATTAGTCATTTATATTAATCATAAGATTTTCAGCCATCCCTAATGCCAAATGAATCACTTTTGGGTCTACGTTTATTACTATTATCATCACGTAGCGGGACTTATATTGTACTGTTCGTACGCCCGTCCGTTAGTCCCACGACAACTCTTGGACCGATGCCAACTTACCTTTAAAGTTACAGCTAGCTTCTCTTCTGGCGTAATACTTCTCATCAATGTCAGTCCCCGTATCTGTCCGGTATTAACTCCGGAAGTTCATCAAATGAAGGTTTCAACATACGGAAGTAGTTGAACTTCATTTTGTCTGCACACAGATCACAATACAAAGTACGATACAAGCCAGTTTGCAATCTCGTTGATAGCATAGGATGCGCATACATTTTTATTTTCCCCTCAGTTTTTTTTTTGAGCAGCAAATGAAGACGAAGCGCTTGCTTACTATTCACAGCCATTTCTCAAACTGGAATAACTTGACGGTAGAAATGATTCTACGAACCATATGAACTGGACAGTCGCCGAATGGACACTTCAATCTCGAACCATGAATGGCTGTTTCTGCGTGTTCCATGTATTTGTCCTGGCAACACCATACATAATTTGGGCAGTAAAAGTGTGAAGAAAACAAAAGGACAAGAGACCTCGGTATATGCTGCCGGTTGCCTAGTTTGTATTTCTTTCCACAAGCAGTGACGCAACTATGTCACGTCACTCGGTGACCACGTGAGAAGGCAGCACAAAAGGCATAACACGGGACGTGAAAAAAGAAAGAAAAAAAAAAGCATTTTTGATTTTCGAAAATTATTCCTAGCATTTCGGCTTTGAGCCTTCGTGATTTCCCTCCTGCACTATTTGCTTATTCGCCCTCGAAGTTTTAATAGAAGACTATCCGAAAAACCTTCAAATACTTATCAGGGTTTCTGTGGATCTAAAAAGATGAATAAAGAAACTGAAAATGAACTATAGCAGGCTGTTAATAAATAGAAAACGTTGATTTTTGCTTTTTCAAAAATTAATAGATGAATTCGGAAAAGTTGGCCTGTAGCTCAGTCAGCAGTGTCCCACTGTCAGTCCAGCGATCCGTGTTCAGTATCTTGTGGTTGTAGGAGTTTATGTAGGCCGTAAGTCCCGGAGATTGGCCACCCTCGGAACACTATTTTCGGGGACATCTCTGGGACCAAATTGGTCAGAGTTTGCTAGGAAGGACCAGTTCGTGTAGGGCAGCGAAGCCATATCTAGCATCTTGGTGCTAGATCTAGCATAATTCACATGCATTTAGCATCTAGCATCTTGGCCAAATCTAGCATAATTTCATTCTTCCTTCTGGAGAAGAGAAGAACGAAAATTTACAGTTCAAGGACTGTCAGGAATTATCCTTTTAAGTTGAAGCGATGGTTGGAGCAACAAAACAAGTCAGTATTTCCACTGTTGTATTGTTAAGTTCAGAGAAATGTTCAAAATAGGAAAACGTGACTTCTGCAAAGGATGTTTACTTACTTATAGTTTTACTACTGTCAACTGAAACCTGATTGTGTGGTTATCTGGAATGTTTGTCCCTTTTCAATTTATGACTTCAGGAGGAAGGGGGTATAAGCGTCAGAGGACAGCTAGTAATATGCCGCTGAAAGAAGCAGCATGTTTTGTATATATTTCTTTAAAAGTTGTCCATTCATAAAATATAAATTCGCCCTTCCTCCCCTATCCTCTTTTCAATATAGAGAACCGACTCCTTCGCTGAAGATGGAACCCTGAATCTCCCCGAAAATGCTAAAAGCAATAAGAAGTGCAAATATATGACAAATCCGTGGGTGATTCAAATAATGCAGACAAACAGGATGATGATGAAGTCCTGTTTGAAGATAACAGTAGTCTACTTGATCCAACGCAGTCCAGCACATGTAAATATCCTTGGTGTTCATATTTGTAAATTTGTACGTATGTGTATGTGCTTGCTTCTGAATATTTATATGTACTTGTGTCTTATAATTGTTATATTAATATCCAATGGATTAAGTGGAAATATAAAACATTTGATGGCTGCCAAATTCACGTAATCTTGGAAAGTGATTATCTTTTAATATTTAGTAATATTAGAGTATATTTTAGCGTCCTTTTTAGGAGCAAAGCTCTATAAGACGTGAACCTACAGCTTAACGTGTGATTTGAACCACACGAGTTCCTACCGGGAATCAGACGCGTACGTTAACCACATAGCAACGGGTTAGCTCAATATTTAATATGTAAATAAAATTGTAAAATTACATTTGCATAACTTTCACTAAAATTACATTTGCATAATCTTCACACTGTAAAGACTCAGCAAGGCGCGTTATTTTAAGACAGAAAGCCCATATCTTATATTTCAATATCGGATTGGACTGCGGGATGATAGCAATCCGAATGAGATGTTTCTATTTTATTCTGTACACTAGATCCGTTCCTTCATAATCTCCGTGTTTGGTAACAATAAGTACGAATAGAAATTTAGGCCACATTCAAATGTATTAAATGTTCGATTAATCTGGGGATGGTTGAGAAATGAAGCGCGCCTGGAGGTATGCTATTTCGCTCTGATTTACCCATCAAATTTAAATTTTGTAAAAACATTCTTTGTGAACACTAACCTGATTTTTTTTTTTAATTCGATCGCTAAAGAAGATTCTTTTCCCTGTTCACCAGGTCTCAGTAATCGTTCAGCATTAAGTTTGCACAAATATTCTTTCAAGCTGTTCATAAGGCAAGTTTTTTGAGAAAGGGGTCCTCCAGGAGCTATTTAAGGGCTAATTCATACAACATGCCATTTACCAATTTATTTCATTATTCTTGACAGCGTTATATTAGTTTTGTACATGAATACAGTTAAAACACTCATTTAAAATAATGAAGATAAGTAGGGGCGGGTCTTTAAAATTAGTTCAGTAAGATAATTTGAAAATCTGGCATAATTTACGAAAATCGAGCATAATTCAGGCGTGTGGTTTGGCATCATCGCGAGTCTTGAGTGTGGCAGTCCTGGTGTAGGGTTATTGCGCTGAGAGATTTTAACTACGAGCAGGGGTTCAGGTTAGGACGTGCAGGGGGTCAAGAGCAACAGTTAGGGAAATTGATACTAAGGTATCTGTAGAAATTTTACTTGTATCATTTGTAGACTCCTGACACTTAGATATTTAATGCCAGTGATAGAGTATAGAAAACTATTTGCAATGGTTTGACCAAAATTGTTCCATCTCAGCGCCCCATAGGGAGTCCTATTTATGAAAGCACCTTGATATTTCTACACTAAGCTTGTCAAGTCCTCTTGGAGAATAAATAAAGGAAGAGAAGCAGCAGGAGGGAGTTACTTACGAAGGTCCCACAAAGGGTCGAAGTGATAAAATGATCATTTTCGGATACAAGATTAGTGCTTGTTTTGTAATTATGGGCATATATCTAGCTACCATTAAGTATACTGTTGTAATATTTGGACTTTCTCCTAGTGTGTTTAATGTCTAGAATTATTCTGTATCTTTAATATTCACATCTAAGGGAAAGCATCGTAAAATGCTACTGTATCAATATTAGTTTTTATAGACAGTCCGTATGTCGAATTTGGCACACAGAGAATTAGACATAATGTATCCCTGATATTTTCACTTGAGAGAAGAAAACTTTCCTAATAAATTCCGTTGAGTCTTCTCACCTTTGTCAGTCAATAAATTAAAAGTTGAACATTATTTGGTGTGGGAGGAGGCGGCGTGAATGAACAGTCTGTTGTAGACAGGTTTTGAAATAAGCTAGAGTTTGAAGTGGCTATTTGAACATCTTATTCCTAAAACTATACAGTACTAACAAATGTGCCCAGAACTGGTAGCATGATGCTGTTATTAGCTCTTTCGGAGATAGTCTTGGTAAATGGCGTATATTGTAAGGGCTAATGTTGGATGATTGTATACCCTTCGAAAGGCCCTGCTCATGGTTTTCAGCCCATGTTAATTAGGACACATCGTTCATATGACAAGTATTGTGAAACTGTGGTAGACTTCCACTTTCAGGATTCACACACTGAACTTGAAAATGAGGGAAATGGTTATATTTCAGTCTGAGTAGTTTTTCATATAAGATATGAATATTCAAAGAATGAAGATATTCAAAATAAGAAAAAGAACATTAAATAAATACATAAAAATGCAACAACAAAAAGGTTTGGTGATGGTACGAGGTGTGTTCAAAATGTATCGAACCTTTTTTTCCCGCGTAAACCAATGAAACGCGGGAAACTTTCTTTACTGAAGATGTAAGTACACTCATGCGTAGTCGTGAATTTTTTTTCCCCCGCCCACAGGAAAGAACAGTCGCTGGCAGTCGGCCAACGAGTGAAGACGTGCAGTGAGCGTTGACTAATTTGTTTTTTGTAAAATGATAAAAAAACTTAAGCAGCGATATTGCCTCGAAGTTAGCTAAAGTCTAAAACCATTCAATCGGATCGGTACATTCGATTTTGAGCGAGAATTTTGGCATGAGGAAAGTGTCCGTGAAATTTGATTCAGGCTTTCATCGCCAAACACCCCTGTGTCGTCAGGCTCCCTTCCCACTCGATATGACTCCGTGTGAATTGAGGTTATTTCCCAAGCTGAAAATGCCACAAAATAGATCCAATTTGAGTCCAGACATGTGGAATAAATTGGAACGACCCGCCTGCTTCCAAAAACTGCGTTCCAGAAGTGTTCCCAGTAATTTGAAGTGTGGGAGAAGGGTGTGCATTTTCAAGGAGACTACTTTGAAGGGATTCGCTTTTGATTTCCAAACTAAATTGATACAGGTTTATAACTATTCAGAATGCTAAAGTGAAGTTGTTAGTGTTTAATACTAGTGTTGTATTCCAAGTACAAAAAGTGACATAATTTACAGTAAGAAAGTAAGCTTAGACTGTTAAAAAATGTGTTGGACGGCCTTGAGGATAGTGAAGATCATTAACTTTTTTTTCCTACACCTAATACATACAGTATTAGTTTGCGGTGTCACATGTTTGGGAATATTTATACACGGAGTCATAGAAATTAAGGAAATTAATACCAGAATTGTGAACCTTGAATTTATAGGGCTCAACTCTAACTAGAAATTAGTCATCAGTTCGTTTCAATAGGTAGATGAGGTGGGAGTTGAACTTACACTTGCGGTGCTATAAGAGCAGTTCCTCGCAGTTTCACAAGTTTGCTCTTAACCCATTGGCACAGACTTAGTTCCATGTGTTCGTAAATTTGCAATATGCAATTCTGGAAATTTCCAGTTTCACCTCACTCCCCTTTTCCTACTGCAGACTGAATTGTTAGTACGTATGTTGGATAGGACTTATTCATAGGAACATGGTTCATAGTTGTCTTGATCGTTTGTTCATATCACCGCCCGCTGGAGTCACTCCTCTCGCTCGTTCTATACTGCCTGTTGGAACAACGATTAATTGCGTACGACAAAAACAAAAAGTCCGCTAGGTGGCAAGGCCAGCCGAGGCTTGTTCTCGTCTACTTCTATGTAGCTATACAGTAATTCAGCATATTTTCAACCAATTTTTGTAGGAAATAGTACTTTTTCGGCAAAGTTGTATATATTTTTTAAATAAGAATTTTACTTTTAATTAACAAATTCTATCTCTTATCACGAAGTAATAGAAAAGTTAACACAAAAAAAGAGTGCAATAGACATGTAGTCGTCGTTAGCTGTATCAGTCAGTAATGGTATGTAATTTGATTTTCATACATACTTCACATATAAAAATAAATATTTAAATGAAAATACATAAAGTATCATCCTTATTTTCTCAAAGAAATAAATCCAAAATAGACGAAACACACTCCAACCAATTAAATTACGATATACTCAGTTAAGGTCCAACATAAGCAGATCACATTGCTTGTGTTGACTGAACACCACCATCATTATGCTATTATTATTATTGACAAAAAGAGCGAAGACTCATCAAAAACACAAGAATGCCGTTGAATTTACACACTATAAAATGAAGTCAGGATTTACTATCCATCTCCCCAAGATGCATTCTCATATTTTTTTCTAGGCCAATCCCCAAAAATTTGTATCTGATATGTTTATATCCTCCGTAAGACTGGATTTAACTAACACTAGAACAACTAGACTCGGGCCTAAGGGCACAATGATCTTACGATCGCCCGTTGGACCAAAATTTTAATAAGTGAAACGAAAAAAAAAAAAAAAAAAAGATTGAAGACAGTAAACAGGACTGCATGACGTTCAGTGTGATTATGTTAATAGATACCTTCGCTCTGTACAAAACAAGGAAGAAGGCAGTTTATTTTAAGGGCAAACGCTTATAGACCCTTCACATCTGATCTTGGATAATAACAATTTCCATATTATACTTTTTCATAATCCTACTGTGACTTTTTAGTATTTGATTATTAACATTTTACGGCCGAAAGTTCCAAACAATTTCTTTTATTCTTACACAAACTGATCATTCTCTAACTTTATATTTAAAAGACGTAAATTTGTATAAGTTTGACTATCTTCGTTAAAATTTGAACAAAAATAATACACATAGGGGCAGGGTGGCTCAGTGGTACAGTGCTTACCTCTGATGCGTGGGGTCCCTGATTCAATCCTCGGCCAAGTAAGTTTGTGATGAGCAACATGGTGCCCATGGGTTTCCCAGGATACTTTCGTTTCCTTCCACATTTCATTCCACCAATTCTTCCATCAACGTTGACGTGCCTTAATTCATCCATCTTCCTTAGCCTAACGGGTATAAACGTGGGATGTTACACTGAAAAATATATATATATATATAAATATTGTGTTAAAATTTTGTACATCGGCATGAGGGGCGGCAAATATTTTTCTGCCTATGGGTGGAAAAACATTAAATCTGACACCGACCCTGCAGCTATTTTCTGGCGAACGACGTGCTCCACTCACTCCAAATTTCAATGTTAATAATAATAATAATAATAATAATAATAATACGAAACGGTAGACATTCTCCAATACTTTTTAGAATTTCGACTGTCTTTCTGGAAATGAGTTTGAATTTGCAAGAAAATCAAAACGCTTAGTTTATGCTTTCTCCATATGTGAATAGTGGTTTCTCAATATTTTTTTTCACTATTTTTTCTGATAACAGCAATTTGTACTTTTCATCACTATAACAGTTCTAAAAAGTGCATTCCACAGAACTGGCAAACATAATGGCTCATATTACTCAATGAATCTACAGATTTCTTGAAATCCGGTATAGTAGCCTCAACGAACGTAACACAGTTTAGATTATGAAAGTTCGCCTTTCTAGGTGGTTCTTTTAGTCGTCTATTAAGAACACATTGTGCAGTCTTGTTTCAGCTTCCAAACTTTATACTGTAATTATATATATATATAAAAAAACAAACTTACAGAATGTTGACAATAGATCTGTCTGGAGGAATTCAGTTACTTCCCTTCGTATCATCATGTCTTGAGATTTTATTTATTAACCATTTTTCTGCAGTTGAATACTCGATGTTATTTCGTGAAACGATATCCCAACGTATTCTAAAATACCTCTTCGTAACTTAGAAAAGACCATATACCAGTAATACATTTTAATTAGCGAAAACACTGAACCCTACAATGTATTTTCCTCTGAGATGCATGCTAACAAGCCTCGCTTAGTGCTGCACCCATGCGGCAGAATTTGGAAAAATATTCGTACGGCGATCTGTTATTTTTGGTGATTCGACAGGCAGTATAGAGAGCGAGCGAAAGGAGTGACTCCAGCGCGCGGTGGTTCATATAAACATTACAGGGATATTATGAACGTTTCCAGTAAATAGTTTTATTTTTTCTGAAATAAACCTTGGATGAACGGACAAAAAAAAAAAAAAAAAAAAAAAAAAAAAAAAAAAAAAAAAACTCTGATAGGTTAATTATCGACAAAGGTGCGGAGCCATTCTAATAAGACTTTCCATATTTATGAATAATGTAGTTCGGAAGTTGAAAAACTAAAACGTAGATGCATAAATGGTTACGTATGTTAACTTAGTTTTGCGCTCTTCTATGGGAATATTATTCAGCAACACGTGAAACTTTTCTCTTTCTTAAATATTGTCATTGATCATACAAAACGAAAATAGTTTTCGAGAATGAATAGAGCGACTACAAGTAGTTATTTCCAAAAGTAATTTTCAAATGTTACCTTTTTTTCTCTTTCTCTATGCCCGCATTTTAATCTGTCTTACCAAGCAGAAAAGTTTTTGGTTAAATTTTTTCTCACGACTACAACCTCTTGCGCTTTCATTTTTTGGTTCTTTTGGCGCATTTTATTTCTATCCGTATTAGAAAAGAAAAGCACATCTGTTAGTAAATTATGCAAATTTCAAAACTGAGTTACAGGTTGCTTAGACATGTAAGCGAAAATATTTAAATATTCAAAATCCTTAACTATAGATGCAAAACGACTGTGAACTACGCTAATTTCCAGTAGTTCAGATTGTCACTAGTTGCACTACTTTCTACCTGACTCAGATCGCCAGCCTGCTAGCATGTAATAAGTGTAACCTAGTATCATAAGGTATTGAAGAGATACTCGGATTATGGATTAACCGCGGATAGAAAATATCGATGGGTATTTGGACAAAGGTGATATGTCCATACTTTCATTTTGTCATAAATCAGTTCTCATAAATCAGTTTCATGCAAAACTTTGTTTTTGTTAATGGAATATTTACTGGAGGTTCTTTTGTTTTTCTTATATATACACTGTGCTACAAATGCAAAATGACTTCGGACATTATATAAGTTAAAATCTGATTTTCGAAGAAAAATGGTCATATCACCTTTGTCCAGATACCCATCGATATGACGATGCAAGCAAATAATGTGAAGTTAAATATTGCACAATACGAAACATGGACTAATACAATTTGATTTTTAGTACGACTTTTCTGGTATAAATCAATTTATCTTATCACAAAAACAAGTGTAAATTACAGCGTTTAGAGAATGAACGGAACGAACGTAGTAAAGACCTCTCACTCGTGCTAATTTTCAAAAGCACTGTATAGTGAACAGCTCAAGCAACAGAAAACTTGGACAGACAGCGATAGGGCGTATTAACTGAAATCAAGCATTTTTATTGATTATAATCAGCATCCAGTTAGCGGACGCATTTAATTTTTAATTAAGGGTGTTCGTAGTATCTTTTAGTTGACATCATTAGTTTCGTAACCTTGCGTAACGCACTCCGCAACCAACGGTTTCACATATAAGAAACTTACGCTATTTCTGATAGGTTTAATACAAATAAAAACGTGCCAAGTTCCGTGCAAATGATGATCCTGGTATTAGAAAGTGCCGTCTGATCGATATATGAAGCTAAATTTTTTCTGATGCATGGAACTAGCATATTTTTTGTATTAATTGTATATAGAATCGACCCATATGCATGTTATAGATTGTAGCATTCTTTGACATTTCCAAGGTACTGAGATTTGTAATTGCATCAATCGTGAATACTGTTTTATTTGAACCCACGAGTGGTCTTGATAGATTTTCTGTTTGGGGGAGGGCAAGATCGGCTAGAACTCAAGGGCAGTGGGGATGGTTTCCTTGACTGGAGTGTTTCACGACTTCCGCATTAAAAGTAGGACTAGTTTCTTGAATATTACGGAGCACCGAGGTTGTGAAGTCCTACATTTGAACGTGAGATCCAAATCACGTGCAGTCCCACTTGGGATCGAACCCGCGTCTCCGTCGCCAAAGGTGCATATATTAACCATTTAGCCATGTGGGAGGTCTAGAAGACTTCGTAAGAGCTGATAAAGAAAAGCCAGCTAGCTGTCTTGTTTTGCGGTTTAAATTTTTCATGTTAACTTCGTAGTTACCGAGGTGTCTCGCTCAAATGACCATCTAGTCTCATTTAGTAATAATAATAAACCAGCTAATTAACAATAGGCTTTTGTGACTGCTGTACCATAATTTCTTTTCTTTATGATGATTACAAACACCGTCGTAACTCAGTTAAATGAACACTGAAAATTGAAGCCATAAACAAATGTACAGAGAAAAATACTTCGCATAAGATTTTTTAATATCGGAATATTTTCTAAGATTTGTGATATTAGTTTTCTTAAGATTCGTGTGATATTAGTCTTCCAAATTAGTTATTTTAAATTAAATAAAAATCGTCTCACGGTTATGGACCGAGGAGCAAAACTCAAGAAAATCCACGCGCACGGTGTTCGCGTACAACAAACTACTTATGCGCTGGACTCGAATCCCACCCACTAGAAGTGCTGCAGAGAACTGGCAGGATCTTAAAAGCCTTAGTGGGTGGTAATCGGAACTGTCCGAACAATCATATCCTCTTACTAGTGACATTGTAACTTACGTTCAACGACGTTGCCATAGCTTTGGTCCCCATTACATTGTGATTAATGGCTTACACATTGGGTTCTTTCTATATAGAGAAGGGGGAAATAAACACTGACCAATTTGCCTGCATATATAGATCATTCCGTCTCAATGGAAAAAGAAATATTCTGTTGAAAGCAGGTTGAAAGTGTCAGATAACAGCAACATCAAGCACTCGGAGTTTCTAGACTACTTTTTTCTTCGCCAAAACATTTGAGACATTCCATTCCATATTCATATGACTGAGATCAGCTTTTGCTCACCCCCTATTTTTGCCGAGAGCTGCCGTCCAGTTCGAATTTTGTTCCTCTCCAAAGGAAGAAGGAAGATTTTTTTCACTCAGTGTCAAATAACAAAACACAAACCATTCGGAGTTTCCACGCTATTTTTTATTTATTTATTTTTTTTTCCGCCAAAACCTTTCTCAAGTGACAGAGGAATACGCACTCACCCCTCTGGTCGAAAATTGTCAGCTAGCTTGAATTTCTTGGCAACACCGGATTTCGGAGAAAATGTTTTACTACCATGTAGTGGGAGGAGAAGGTTAATAGGTCAATTTTCCATACCTCCCCCCAAGGTTTTTAAGAAGTTTCTAAAACTGTACCACTGTTTACTTTTATTTTAGAAAGTCTTGGTACTTTCGACTGAGAAAATTGGAATAATCGAAGACTATGAACATCCTGTTGATTTTCTCGTGATACTTCCATTTTCTCGAACAATCTCATTCCACCAATTCTTCCATCATTTACTTGCCTATCATCAGTCTCCTTTAACCTAATGGGCATAATCATGGGACGTTAAAATGAGATTTCGTTTAATTTTCGACGACTTAACTGGAAGCGAAAAGAAATTACATCCGAAGGCATGAATAGTAGTTCATTTTTATGTAATATTTGTTCAGAAGGTAACTTGTCTTAACAGTTAAAGATACTTGTACTAGCAGATTTAACTTTCAAATTTGGCAATGTTGGCTTATGCACTGGTTGACCAAATGACGGAGATTGTTTTTGCAGTATAGTGGAACCTCTCAACATTAGAAACTAATTGGACAAAATTTGTCCGTTAAATGGAGGTTACATAAATTTAGAATATTTTAATTATAACTAAATGTACTACTGTTAATATACTGTATTCAGTGTTCAAATTACGAGAGGATGATGGAAAAATCACCCTTTGTAAAGAAAAAAGTATCACTAAGAATGTCTTTGTGAACGTGCACTGAAAAGTACAGTGGTTCAATAATTTTCTGAACCACTACAAATCACAAGTCTCTTAATTCGCTTACTGACTGAAAGGTGAAGTAGCTCAATAAGAAATCAGGACAGTTCATGAATTTCTGGGGGTGGGTGGGGGGAGGTCGGCAGTAGTTTCTTACCGTGTAATTCTGGGGACACAGGTGTGATTGAAACTTGTAACTCATACATTAGTGAAGGAATCAGTTGATTTACTTGCAAGTATTTTCTGTGCTAGATATATCTAGGAATAATTCCTGTCCGTTTTGAAGAGGTTACTAAAATTTTGTAGATAAGACTACTCGTGTCGGTTAAAGGAATTTCTACTTTAGTTTAACATAAAATAAGAATCAGTTGTATATTGGCTACATAGTAGTTCCATTGGGTATAAACAAGTGTCCCAATATCCTAAGCAAAATCCGTGGTTGGCTGTGAAACCAGCCAATTGTGGCGTGGGCTTGTAGGCTTTCCAATGCTCCTGTATTTCCTATATACTTGCGTCTCTTCGTATAAACTCCTATATTTCCTACATTTTAATGAAACTACCTATATTTTTGTGGCATTGCTACTTACACTTGTAAAAATAACAAAGAAATAAGATGTGGGTGCTTGGAGGACCAAAAGAGGGAATTCAGGGAGGATGTGAAGCGATTCTACATTTGTGTGGTTTCAAAACTGCTTAAGAAATTACTAATATTGAGATGGTTGTTGAAGTACCTGCAGTGTCTACATCCACTATTCAGAAAGGAGATTGCTTGTTTATCCCTTGAGCACAGAATTCGGCGAAAGAAATTAAGCATGTATTTGCAGATTCTAAGAACGTAGATGTCTTCATGGACGAGTGGAAACTATTCTGTGTAGCCAGATCCTTTTTACACTTTTCTTATGGTCGTTGCTTAGTACTGGTGAGCTATATACGAAAACACTAAGAAACTTGTCTAAAATTTTGCAACGAGATAATTACCCACCTAGTTATATTTAGAGTAGAATGTATGTTATCATGTTATATTGGTGTAATTTCCAGGTTTTTTATTATTGGATAATTGAAATGTTCCTTCCAATCGGTAGAAATACGGTTATGAGTTTCTTTATTCCTTGTTCTTTCAAAATGCTCCAAATACACAAATGTTCCTTCAAAATGTCCCAGGAGATACATACATACATACATACATACATACATACATACATACATACATATATATATATATATATATATATATATATATATATATATATATATATATATATATATATATATAAATAATTTTCCTACAGCTTCACGAAACCTATTATTTCGTCGTGATTTCCTATTTTTTTTTTTTTTTTTTTTTTATTAGCATTGGAAAACTTGGGCTTGTCATTTTGACAGGTTGGAAATTTTTTTCCTTCTTGCCCAATGGTGATAGTGCTAGGGATGGCATGTCGGAATTGTATAGTGAGACTCTTAACGGAGGCACTGAAGCACGTCGTGATATTAAGTTTGATGCGAATGAAATGCCCCCCTTTCCTCATGTAAATTACAATACGTTGTTAATTAAAATAGTCGCAGTGTGCAACCACACGTTTCCTATCGCTGAGCTAATAATCAGATCCCTTGCCGAAAGTCCTTAACCGCATGTTGCAGTGCTCAATCGTCAGGGAATGTCTTCTTTCCCCAAAACTAATAGAAATGCAGAAAAGTTGTGATCATTGGGAAAGAGATCGGACTGGGGACGAATGAGGAAGAGCTACATACAAGTCATGAAGAGTACCATTTTTTGGGTGACATGTATTGTGCAACATGAGCACACCATCTTTGCTTATTGCTGAACACTTGCGGGCAAGTTTGCGGTCAGTTTCATAGAGATTTGTACTGATGGTTTCACTTCGCCTGAGAGAGATATGGTGGAACACTCAACTATGGTTTCCAATTTTCGGTAAGCCTAAATCGGAACACTTTACTGAACCTGTCCAACTCTCCGGTCTCTCATAAAGTGAGTAAAAATTATACTGAAAACTTAAACCCAAACCACAGAACAACTAGCGTCAGCTTCTTTGCGGTTAGCTGAGCAGAAGCGAACCATTGGACCAGAACATAATGATTTGTCTGCCAATACGGAAGTTCAGCGATAGTATCATATCCTGATGTTTCGGGGTTAGTCATAGGTACATATCATGCGTGAGAATTTACAAATATCATTCCAATTTTGTAAGTGTTCCGAGTAATTTGGTGTGCCGACATACGAGGTAACATTAAAGTTTCTATACCAGCTGTTTATAAGAAAGTATTTTATCTACGTTTACACACTATTAAGTTCAAAATAGTCACTTGTACAGCAATGCAGCTGTTGATTCGCTCCTGATCTCTGGAATGATGTCCAAATGGCGGCCTTTGAGCTGGATCTTCAGCTTCGGGAAGATAGCAAAGTCTGCAGGAGCCAAATTTGGCGAGTAGGGTGGGTGCGGAAGTGCGATCATCTTGTTTCTGGTGAAACTCACATGTGAAAGCACAGTGACAGGGTTCATTGTTGTTCGTGGTACAGCCAGTTTTTCGCACGCCACCGACTCGGTCGCTTTCGCTTAATATCCACCTTCAGACACCCTAAAACCTGGTAGAACTCGCTATAAACGGTCTGGCCGGTGGGAATGGTTTCGTGATACACAATGCCGCGTGTGTATATTAAAAAAAAAAAAAAAAAATGCTGTGGACCTGCCTCGCCTTTTTCGATCATGGAGATGATGGGCTCTTCCACTGTGAAGATTTGCTTTGTCTCGGTCTGCCCGTACATCCAAGTTTTGTCACCGGTAATAGTTCTGGCACGCTGATAGTTCTTTGCAAACTTCGACACTGTGTTCCTTCTGCTCCTGAGGACGAACTTGAGAAACATGGCGCACGTTCAGATCACGCATGAGAATTGCTACCATTGGTGTCATATGGAACAGCGCAGGCAATGGTGTGGATTGGTCTGAGATCCTACTGCACAAGTTGCCAAATGGTTTCAACCTTTTTAGGGTTTTGTGCTCGTTGAAGGGCGTCCTGATTTCTCGTCTTCCAGTGCGCGTCACCCAAAACAGCTCACAGTTCATTGCAGCATCTCTGTACACTTGCCGAATCATGTCAAGCGTCTCTGGTGGATTTGCTCAGATTCATAACAGAATTTCACGTTCGTTCGTTGTTCTAACTTGCTGTTCATGATTAAATTAGATGTGGTAACGCATGTGGCCAGAATAGCATCAGCTACCATCTGTTAGCGTGTTACAGAACTAGGCTCGAAGCTTTTCGATACCACCTCGTACAGTACGTTCCTCTAACCCGTACTTCACACATGTGGCAACTCTCACCATATTTTATGCCTACAACATGTGTTAGATGGTGTTAGGATACCAACCTGGATGTTGATCACGTTCCAACCATTGTCCTTGACTTCATTTATCATAGATTAATTTTCCATCTGAAGTAATAATCCGATGCAGGAAACTTTCCCAATTATTCGCACTGACTGTCAATTCATGTTGCGTCTTTGAGTCATCTTCCACCTTTCTGGTGGTACAGAGCCATCGAACTATAAATGGCGTTGTGTACTTAATGATACATCCAGACTCGTAACAAAATATCGCACAACACATGTTACTGATAGCTGTGCGATCAGTTTAATTGCGGGCCACACAACATAAATCATATTACAATGTTCTGTGTGGCTGTTGCAAGTGGAATCTTTCCCCGTCACATCAAAAGAACGTTATGTTACGGCATATACTAGTCTGAACACTCCACATATACCCGCGTAATATAAACTTGCACAGTGGGGCAAAAATTCAACAGAAAGTGTTCAAAACTAAATATCTTGCTTGAAAGAATTGAGCTGGAAACTTAAAAATTGACGCACTCGCGGACGGAATATATTGAACCTTGGAATGAACGAGACGACGAAGCACATATTGTAGGATGGATGGAAATCCTGTCATAAACGGGCATTTTTTTTTTTCAATTCTGACTGCCTGTTTCTGATTTTTAAGTTTTTAATTTTTTTCCCTCACTTATGTCGACTAGTCGAAAAAATTTCCACTCAAGAAAACACTAGAAAATAATACTTTCACGTAGATATTTAGTATGTTGAAGAATTTGGCTCCACTTTTTTGTACTGCAGCTACTCTGCAGTCTTGCAACCTTCTGAAACTCTAGTTCTGATTGCCTTAGATAACCAACACATTGACATTAATTATTCGAGGGGAAAAAATGTAATTTCAATCTTGAGTTTTTGCCTCTGTGATTAGTTTGTGTCGCGAGAAAAATAGTTTGGGTTGATCGATTATCAGCAGAAGTGTTCACTTCTTCCTAGTCTTTTTATTCCTGTGATGAATAAAAATGAAGATAGCAGCAGCCAGCTCCACATACGAAAACATCGTCTCCAATGAACTCGGATAAATTCGGAAAATGCGTGTTACAATGCGGGATGACTACACTTTTATGGATCTCTGTAACGTAGCAGAATATCGTAACATGCTGCCGCATATCGCACCGCATATGTTAACGTTGTTCTTTACGGGTATTTAAGTCTGGGGACAGTTGAGCTCAGCTGTGAACATGTGTACCCACATAGCCCACTTTTTGATGCTGTCACCGGAACGAAATTTCACAAACTGCGAACAGTGCCTTCATTCGCCATTCATGATCCAAATACGCTACTAACGTTCTGTGATTTGCTATGCGGAGTACCTCTTTTTGAATTCCTAAAGAAAAATAATTTCTAGTTTGTGTGTCACACCTCGTATGAAAGTGTACGATGGAGAATACAAGACTGGTCCAATAAATCATTGTACTTTACAGAATCAATTGTGTGACATCACCTTCAAAGTAGTCTCCTTCAGCATTCACTCACTTCTGCATTCGGGGCAGACAGTTCTGGAATGAGGTTTTTGGAAGGCCCTTCAGGAGATTCTCCGGTTTTGTCTGAACCTCAACTGAGGTAACATGGGTTCCCTTTGAACAAGATTTAACTTTAGGAAATAAAAAAGTTGCATAGAGCCAAATCAGGTGAATAAAGAGGATGCTCCATCACAAATGTTTATGCTTATCAGAAACTACTACAGATAAGGCCGTGTTGCATTGTCCTGGTGCAACAGCCATCCATCACTCCACAACTGGCCTTTCTTCGTAACTTTTCCACGAAGTCGTTTTAGTACTTCAATGTAGTAGTGTTCATTAAGTCTGACTACTGGGAACCCACTCAATCATAACAATTCCATTAATGTCGAAGACAACATTGCCTTGAATTTTGATTTTGACATGCGTGCTTTTTGGGTCTTGGGAATCCTGGAGAATTCCACTGCATCGACTAGCGCTTACTTTCTGGATCATAGGTAAAAATCCGTCTCATCACGTGTTACAATGAATACCAACAAATTTCTTAAGTTTCGAAAGAAACTTGATTCGCTGTCGTTTTCGGTTTTTACATTAGACATTTTTCCGGCAGAATGAAGTTGCACATGTTCACTCAATGACGCAGTACTGCGTACTGGCGTGATCGATGAGGTCGAAACTGGCCGCATGGATAGAGGTGGGTAGGATGACGTCAGCAAAACAGTTGCCAACTCCTCTGTTTTCAAACGACACTGTCTCGTTTTGTCACACCTCGTATGACCCTTGCTGCATATGTATGGTGTTTGCGGCGTCAAACGCATGACCTTCATTCCCATGATGCTCCTGCGGACTTTCCCTCCTAGCGTCAATGCAAGACATTTTATTCACACCAAATTGATAATCTTTGCGTAAGTCACTACGTAACTTAGTTTCATCCTTCATAAGACAGTAAATTCAGTCTCAACGCTTTAGATTATGTAAGTTGGAGGACTTCAGAACTTGGACTTCCCTTGTTCAATTTGCCCCAATATGCAACAGACCGAAATCCTTGCTTAATGAATATACGCTGCTAAGAAAGTCTTATTGTACAATCCTTATGATGAATTTTGTATTTTATTAGTCAAGAAGGTTAAGAGCTGTCACGCTTCCACGCACAAGTTATTTCATACGTGCAGACAAATTGTTTTACAAAGCCATCAATTATTAAATTTATTAAGATATTCTTGCAAATGAGGGATATATGATAGTACATCTATTGCTGAAATGTCTGCTAGAACATAAAGCGAAAGGCATTTCACTCAGCTCGACTTCGGGGAACTACAAGTATTATGTATTCAGTCTATGAATATTTTTGTTTGCAACAAAAAATATTTTTCTTAGTAATATTACTTGGTCTTTTTTTTTCTGCTGTAATATATTCTTGTACTTGGCTTTTGTAAGGAACTAACAAAACTTTCCTTTAGATATCACATCTATATTTTAGCTGTCATGTTATTAATTTTACGAATTTAATTTCTGAAATTTTCATTTTCTTATTTTTCTGTAGAATCTACCCTTCACTTGGTGCTTCGTCTCCGAGGAGGCATGCAGATCTTTGTGAAGACTTTGACCGGAAAGACCATCACTTTGGAAGTAGAGCCATCAGACACCATTGAAAACGTGAAAGCCAAAATCCAAGACAAGGAAGGTATCCCACCAGACCAACAGCGACTGATCTTTGCTGGTAAACAGTTGGAAGATGGCCGAACCCTGTCCGATTATAATATCCAAAAGGAATCTACCCTTCACTTGGTGCTTCGTCTCCGAGGCGGCATGCAGATCTTTGTGAAGACTTTGACTGGAAAGACCATCACTTTGGAAGTAGAGCCATCAGACACCATTGAAAACGTGAAAGCCAAAATCCAAGACAAGGAAGGTATCCCACCAGACCAACAGCGACTGATCTTTGCTGGTAAACAGTTGGAAGATGGCCGAACCCTGTCCGATTATAATATCCAAAAGGAATCTACCCTTCACTTGGTGCTTCGTCTCCGAGGCGGCATGCAGATCTTTGTGAAGACTTTGACCGGAAAGACCATCACTTTGGAAGTAGAGCCATCAGACACCATTGAAAACGTGAAAGCCAAAATCCAAGACAAGGAAGGTATCCCACCAGACCAACAGCGACTGATCTTTGCTGGTAAACAGTTGGAAGATGGCCGAACCCTGTCCGATTATAATATCCAAAAGGAATCTACCCTTCACTTGGTGCTTCGTCTCCGAGGCGGCATGCAGATCTTTGTGAAGACTTTGACCGGAAAGACCATCACTTTGGAAGTAGAGCCATCAGACACCATTGAAAACGTGAAAGCCAAAATCCAAGACAAGGAAGGTATCCCACCAGACCAACAGCGACTGATCTTTGCTGGTAAACAGTTGGAAGATGGCCGAACCCTGTCCGATTATAATATCCAAAAGGAATCTACCCTTCACTTGGTGCTTCGTCTCCGAGGCGGCATGCAGATCTTTGTGAAGACTTTGACCGGAAAGACCATCACTTTGGAAGTAGAGCCATCAGACACCATTGAAAACGTGAAAGCCAAAATCCAAGACAAGGAAGGTATCCCACCAGACCAACAGCGACTGATCTTTGCTGGTAAACAGTTGGAAGATGGCCGAACCCTGTCCGATTATAATATCCAAAAGGAATCTACCCTTCACTTGGTGCTTCGTCTCCGAGGAGGCATGCAGATCTTTGTGAAGACTTTGACTGGAAAGACCATCACTTTGGAAGTAGAGCCATCAGACACCATTGAAAACGTGAAAGCCAAAATCCAAGACAAGGAAGGTATCCCACCAGACCAACAGCGACTGATCTTTGCTGGTAAACAGTTGGAAGATGGCCGAACCCTGTCCGATTATAATATCCAAAAGGAATCTACCCTTCACTTGGTGCTTCGTCTCCGAGGCGGCATGCAGATCTTTGTGAAGACTTTGACCGGAAAGACCATCACTTTGGAAGTAGAGCCATCAGACACCATTGAAAACGTGAAAGCTAAAATCCAAGACAAGGAAGGTATCCCACCAGACCAACAGCGACTGATCTTTGCTGGTAAACAGTTGGAAGATGGCCGAACCCTGTCCGATTATAATATCCAAAAGGAATCTACCCTTCACTTGGTGCTTCGTCTCCGAGGCGGCATGCAGATCTTTGTGAAGACTTTGACCGGAAAGACCATCACTTTGGAAGTAGAGCCATCAGACACCATTGAAAACGTGAAAGCCAAAATCCAAGACAAGGAAGGTATCCCACCAGACCAACAGCGACTGATCTTTGCTGGTAAACAGTTGGAAGATGGCCGAACCCTGTCCGATTATAATATCCAAAAGGAATCTACCCTTCACTTGGTGCTTCGTCTCCGAGGCGGCATGCAGATCTTTGTGAAGACTTTGACCGGAAAGACCATCACTTTGGAAGTAGAGCCATCAGACACCATTGAAAACGTGAAAGCCAAAATCCAAGACAAGGAAGGTATCCCACCAGACCAACAGCGACTGATCTTTGCTGGTAAACAGTTGGAAGATGGCCGAACCCTGTCCGATTATAATATCCAAAAGGAATCTACCCTTCACTTGGTGCTTCGTCTCCGAGGCGGCATGCAGATCTTTGTGAAGACTTTGACCGGAAAGACCATCACTTTGGAAGTAGAGCCATCAGACACCATTGAAAACGTGAAAGCCAAAATCCAAGACAAGGAAGGTATCCCACCAGACCAACAGCGACTGATCTTTGCTGGTAAACAGTTGGAAGATGGCCGAACCCTGTCCGATTATAATATCCAAAAGGAATCTACCCTTCACTTGGTGCTTCGTCTCCGAGGCGGCATGCAGATCTTTGTGAAGACTTTGACCGGAAAGACCATCACTTTGGAAGTAGAGCCATCAGACACCATTGAAAACGTGAAAGCCAAAATCCAAGACAAGGAAGGTATCCCACCAGACCAACAGCGACTGATCTTTGCTGGTAAACAGTTGGAAGATGGCCGAACCCTGTCCGATTATAATATCCAAAAGGAATCTACCCTTCACTTGGTGCTTCGTCTCCGAGGCGGCATGCAGATCTTTGTGAAGACTTTGACCGGAAAGACCATCACTTTGGAAGTAGAGCCATCAGACACCATTGAAAACGTGAAAGCCAAAATCCAAGACAAGGAAGGTATCCCACCAGACCAACAGCGACTGATCTTTGCTGGTAAACAGTTGGAAGATGGCCGAACCCTGTCCGATTATAATATCCAAAAGGAATCTACCCTTCACTTGGTGCTTCGTCTCCGAGGCGGCATGCAGATCTTTGTGAAGACTTTGACCGGAAAGACCATCACTTTGGAAGTAGAGCCATCAGACACCATTGAAAACGTGAAAGCCAAAATCCAAGACAAGGAAGGTATCCCACCAGACCAACAGCGACTGATCTTTGCTGGTAAACAGTTGGAAGATGGCCGAACCCTGTCCGATTATAATATCCAAAAGGAATCTACCCTTCACTTGGTGCTTCGTCTCCGAGGAGGCATGCAGATCTTTGTGAAGACTTTGACTGGAAAGACCATCACTTTGGAAGTAGAGCCATCAGACACCATTGAAAACGTGAAAGCCAAAATCCAAGACAAGGAAGGTATCCCACCAGACCAACAGCGACTGATCTTTGCTGGTAAACAGTTGGAAGATGGCCGAACCCTGTCCGATTATAATATCCAAAAGGAATCTACCCTTCACTTGGTGCTTCGTCTCCGAGGCGGCATGCAGATCTTTGTGAAGACTTTGACCGGAAAGACCATCACTTTGGAAGTAGAGCCATCAGACACCATTGAAAACGTGAAAGCTAAAATCCAAGACAAGGAAGGTATCCCACCAGACCAACAGCGACTGATCTTTGCTGGTAAACAGTTGGAAGATGGCCGAACCCTGTCCGATTATAATATCCAAAAGGAATCTACCCTTCACTTGGTGCTTCGTCTCCGAGGCGGCATGCAGATCTTTGTGAAGACTTTGACCGGAAAGACCATCACTTTGGAAGTAGAGCCATCAGACACCATTGAAAACGTGAAAGCCAAAATCCAAGACAAGGAAGGTATCCCACCAGACCAACAGCGACTGATCTTTGCTGGTAAACAGTTGGAAGATGGCCGAACCCTGTCCGATTATAATATCCAAAAGGAATCTACCCTTCACTTGGTGCTTCGTCTCCGAGGCGGCATGCAGATCTTTGTGAAGACTTTGACCGGAAAGACCATCACTTTGGAAGTAGAGCCATCAGACACCATTGAAAACGTGAAAGCCAAAATCCAAGACAAGGAAGGTATCCCACCAGACCAACAGCGACTGATCTTTGCTGGTAAACAGTTGGAAGATGGCCGAACCCTGTCCGATTATAATATCCAAAAGGAATCTACCCTTCACTTGGTGCTTCGTCTCCGAGGCGGCATGCAGATCTTTGTGAAGACTTTGACCGGAAAGACCATCACTTTGGAAGTAGAGCCATCAGACACCATTGAAAACGTGAAAGCCAAAATCCAAGACAAGGAAGGTATCCCACCAGACCAACAGCGACTGATCTTTGCTGGTAAACAGTTGGAAGATGGCCGAACCCTGTCCGATTATAATATCCAAAAGGAATCTACCCTTCACTTGGTGCTTCGTCTCCGAGGCGGCATGCAGATCTTTGTGAAGACTTTGACCGGAAAGACCATCACTTTGGAAGTAGAGCCATCAGACACCATTGAAAACGTGAAAGCCAAAATCCAAGACAAGGAAGGTATCCCACCAGACCAACAGCGACTGATCTTTGCTGGTAAACAGTTGGAAGATGGCCGAACCCTGTCCGATTATAATATCCAAAAGGAATCTACCCTTCACTTGGTGCTTCGTCTCCGAGGCGGCATGCAGATCTTTGTGAAGACTTTGACCGGAAAGACCATCACTTTGGAAGTAGAGCCATCAGACACCATTGAAAACGTGAAAGCCAAAATCCAAGACAAGGAAGGTATCCCACCAGACCAACAGCGACTGATCTTTGCTGGTAAACAGTTGGAAGATGGCCGAACCCTGTCCGATTATAATATCCAAAAGGAATCTACCCTTCACTTGGTGCTTCGTCTCCGAGGCGGCATGCAGATCTTTGTGAAGACTTTGACCGGAAAGACCATCACTTTGGAAGTAGAGCCATCAGACACCATTGAAAACGTGAAAGCTAAAATCCAAGACAAGGAAGGTATCCCACCAGACCAACAGCGACTGATCTTTGCTGGTAAACAGTTGGAAGATGGCCGAACCCTTTCCGATTACAATATCCAAAAGGAGTCCACCCTTCATTTGGTGCTCCGTTTGCGCGGTGGACATTAACAGGTTTTCTTTTGACAGCTATCAGTATTTTTTCATAAGTTAAATTCAATGCATTTTTCGTAGCTTTGACAACAGTATTGCTTTTCGTATAATTTCATATTTTCTGTAAATATATTAAATTTCGTCGTCCTGGCTATATTTGAGGGTCTTCACAAATTTATTTTGTGGAAAATTGTACATTTTTATTCATATTTTAATGTATACTAGATTAGCTGTCGAATAAAATTCTTGTCTTTCAAATGCAGTTTGCTCTCTGCTACTATAATATTTGTAAAAATTCTGAACTAGTAAGTCGTGTTTAGTTTCGAAATGCTTTCATTTGTGTACCGAATATATTTTTCCGAGAATATTAAATGTTGATAAGCGAGTACGAGAAATCTGGATACTACTGTGAATGTAATGATCCTTCGATCTAAAAAGCCTATAAGGGCGAGTGGAGAACATTTTAGGAAATGCTTGAACCAAAAGGCATATAAAGGGTTTAAGTGAATTGCAGGATTTAATGAGATTTATCCTTAAGATTTAGTGCAAATTCTTTCGAGATACCTAGTTCTTCCATATATTCCGTCTGTTTTCGCAATTCTCTACAGTAGTTCCAGATATCCAGAGGAGGTCGTGACAAAGCGAAGACACGACAAATCGCACCAGTCTCAGCAGCTACATACTGAAGATGGGGTGGAATCAGAGAACTGTATTGCTGTAATTGCGTTATAGAAGTGTAGCAAGAAACCAGTGGAAATTTTGGTAGGTACGAATCAAAAGTTCGCCATTAACCATACAAGACCCAGAGCAGGAAGTAGGGTTAGCATACGTCTGCATAGTTTCAGAAGTTTCTGGTTTGTACATTGACAGTATCAAAAACTTGAAATTTATTTATTTATTTTAGACGTGGTTTTGATGTTATTTTCTAGTACAGTACATCAAATTTTGTCACGTAGTATCCTAGTTCATGTTGAGAGAGCATAAAAAAAACGCCCAAAAATTCCCTACAACGCACCCTACAAATTAAAAAAAAAATTCTGACACGTCCGTAATGATCGTAAAATTATGGTTCATACGCCGTTTTGTTCAGAATGGAGTAGCCTTTCAGATGGTATCACCCGCATGTCCCTCGGACATCCCCAAGGAGGGAAAAATTGAGGAAAACAGGGATTTTTGTTGAGCCGGTTTGGAGCCCTTTGGCGCGGCCCTGGGTAAACAGAGATCCAGAAATCACTTTCAAAAATACTACGTAGTGTACTAATTGCTTGTGCCAAATACCAATCTCCTATCTTCAACACTAAGGACGGGAAAAATATTTTCCTCTTCTGCGAATATTCCCAGAATACCCTATATAAATTTCAAAAATGTCTTGACACGTTCCTAATTATCATAGGATCACGATTCATACGCCATTCTCTTCAGAATAGAGTAGGCTTCCAGATTGTATTACCCTCATGTCCCTCGGACGTCCCTAAGTAAAGAAAAATTGAGTAAAATAGGGATTTTTGCTTAAAAATCCCTTTTTTCCCGTTTTGGGGCCCTCTGGTGCGGACCTGGTTCAACATAGAGATCTGGAAATCACTTTATAAATTGTTCTTATGGTACTAATTATGTGTGCCAAATACCAATTTCCTATCTTCAGTACTAAGGGCGGGAAAAATATTTTCCTCTGCGAATATTCCCAGAATGTCCCAGAATACCCTATATAAATTTCAAAAATTCCTGACACGTCCCTAATTATCGTAGGATAATGATTCATACGTCGTTCTTTTCAGAATCGAGTAGGCTTTCAGAAAGTACCACTCAAATGTCCCTATCATGTAGCCGAGTGGAGCAAGAATCGCGAAAGTGGGATTTTTGGTCAAAAATATCCCTTTTTTAACCATTTTGTCCCTCTGAACCCCCCTTGTATGTTGACGAAGAGATCCGAAAAAATTCTCATAAACTAATGGGTCCACTGATTGTTTATGGAAAATGTTAGGATTCTAGGATCAAAGAGCTCACCAAAAAATGTTGAAGTTAGACCTCCGTAAAGAAAGGGAATTTGTAAATTGATGACGTCATACCCCCCTATGTTCTGACGCTCGGAAGCATATAGACCCTTCCAAGGTTTTCTTGAATGCCTCCTCTCTTGGAAAATTAAAAAAAAAAAAAAAAAAAAAAAAACGGAACTAAATAGCATTCTTGGTTCTCTTTTAATCGAATTTTTTTAAGACACTACAATATCGGTCGAAAACGACCGAAAAAACCTAAAAGGGTTAATATATATATCTTGTATTTTCTAAGCTAAAATATATTTTCCTAATGTGATCTATCGTATTGGTAACCACTCAATGAGGGGTTACGTGTAGTTTGGCGTAATAATTTCTTGTGTAGTGCGTCGGTTTTTTCGTATGATTCTTTCCTGACATCTTTGTTATGCTACTGTTTATGAACATACTTATGTAATTTGTTACCCGATTACCGAGGGCGTTATGCGGAATCATTTGACACGTAATTAGTGCCTACTGAAGAGTTCGAATGTTTCATGCAGTAGTCAGGCCTTTAGTATGACTATAATCATACTTCAAAATGACAGCATAAGGCCCTATGTTTTTGAACTTACGCGATGGTAAAAGCAAATGCCGGTGAAAATACAGTACCGCAGGGTGTCTATCGGTCACGAAATCAGAAAACGGTCATGGAAGTCACGAAATTTAGCTTTTGGGTAACAATTTTATCAGTACAAATACAAGTAGCGACTGAAAAATTTTGTTCTATAAAACGTAAAAATTCACCAAAAAGTTTCTGATCTGCTCTAGACATTACTAAATCCCAAGTAAAGCATGCTACTATCGCATGCATGAGAATCGGCCTAATTCGCACCCAAATTCACACTTGAGAATGTTACGAAATTTCATGGTTTGGTAAAGAAAAGGTCACGAAAGTCACTAAATTTTACTTTGGAATTTTAGTAGACACCCTGTACCGTAAATGAAAACAAATACGCTAACCAGAGAAAATGGATCTATTAAAGGTAAAATCAAATTAAAACGAAGGGGAAATATTTTAACATTCGGTGTAAACTATTAAACTACAAAAACGACCTTCAAACACCAAAACTTAAATGGAAGAGAACCCTATATTTTTCGAATGACAAATTGGGGAATGTGTGTTAGTCGGGTAAATACGATATAAGCACAGTAATGATACGTGCTGGGCTTCGAGCCATGTTGATATGGCTTGTAATTAAGAGGCAGACCATACACCAGAGGTTTTTAGAGAGCTGATACCCAAGCGTGCCGATCCCTTGGGGGGGAAGCTCATGTGGGCTCCGTGTAATTTTATGAATATTTTTTTTAACGAATATATAATATTTGGCATAATTTGAATTCAGTTTAGCTAAAAATCCTCATGCCTTCTTAGACCCTTGTCTGCAACCACACACGAGACTCCCCCTAAAGTTGGAGAAATCGGCGCCCTTGTCGATACCCGGCACGGATCTGCATTTTTATTCACTGCGCAGTTCCACCGGTGCTAGCAGGTCGTGAGGAACCAGGCTGTCAATAATAAAGTACAAAATAAGAAAAGTTCCTTTACATCTGCACTTATTTCATCTCTACATTTAATACGTGGAGTTATTTAAGACGTCTAGTTCAAAAACCAATAAAGATAGCAGATTCGGATTGAATATAGGATTATGTAATATCATCCCTCTAAATATGTAACAAAAATCTCTTAAAAATGTAATAAATGTTACTATATAAGAATATATCACATATGCTACATATTTATGAAAACGTAATATTAACACGCGTATGAGTATGCAATATTTAAACTAATTATGAAGATAAAAAGATCTACTACATTTAAGTGAAATGCTTGAACAGCTGAGGCAGCCATACGTCACTGACGTGACTGATCGCAGGATAATAAAAATCAAATTCGAATGAAGATTTTTCTTTAGCAGATTCACAGGAAAGCCTCGAGAAATACTGCATACGGCATTTGTACGTCAGAAATCTCATGTGTGGTGTTGATACCGTTTCAGATCTTACACTAAATGCGCATCCGTCACCACGATCTAATCTTGAAATCAATTATACGCAATATGCACATTTAAATACTAAAAGCAACTTAAGGATCTTCACTACAGCAAAATTAAACTGCCGCTAATTTTAAGTTTTTCTCTAATATCTTCTAAACAAACAAATATTCGAAAAGCAAAAAAACGTAGTAAACTAGACAATATTATTTAACATGTGATACCGTTATCACCTGCTTTCGATTTGCAACTGTCGATAGATTTAGCAGTTTTTGCAGGTTCTGTAAATAGCAGCATACCAAAAGCAGATAGGGCAATTGTGGTAAAGGTATCACATGCAAAATCGTATTGTCTAGTTCACTAAGTTTCTACTTTTCGGATATTTTGTTTTGAAAATATTACAGAAAAACTAAAATTAGCGGTAGATTAATTTCGCTGTAGTGAAGACCCTTAAGACGAAATGTGTTCTATATATATTTATTTCATGCAGGGAAAAGCAGTCCTATATCTTTTAAACACCACCAGCTGAACTAAGATTGAAATATATTTCCATTAATGAACATTTTTAATTTGAAATAAAGTACTTACAAAATATGTGCCTGCAGTTCAACTGTGTGTTGCACAATGGGTTACAAGGTACATTTCCAAATGAACAGAAGTAAAATTTAGTTGGCGATCGGATAAAATATTCTTGTATGCAGAGAATGATCTCTCCACATCACATGAGGTAACAGGAGCGTATTTCAACAGGGGGAAGTAGTTGGGGGAAATATCTTCAGGGGGGGGTCTTGTTTCACCATTGAGAATCTCACACACTGGCAATAGGGTATCGTAACCAGAGTTTCTTTCCAGCACTGCATTTAGTTTCTTTCGAACTTTCTCCTACAGAGGTTGTTCAGCCTACGTTTGGCCATTTTCGTTCCTTTCCTCCCGGGCAGAATGGACTCACCCGACCTGGCTCGTGGCGTCCTGCAGTGTTGTGCAGTGGCTTCCTGGGAACGGAGTGTTTTTTTTTTTTTTCGTGCGGCCGACAATAACGCACAAAACAGGATCATTGTTGTGAGTGTTGGTAAATTTGTTTCCAAGTGCATTGGTTTCCGCTCTGACCAAAATGCCGCCCAACGTAAGCTGGTTTTGAGAAGGCTATGTTGCGGCTCTTTATGACGCCCACTTCAATGTTTGTCAGAAAACAGTGCAAGAAGAATGGTTGCAACATCAGTTTAACCCTTTTAAGTTTTTTCGGTCGTTTTCGACCGATATTGTAGGGTCTTAAAGATTCGATTAAAAGAGAACTAAGAATGCTATTTAGTTCCGGTTTTTTTATTTTCCGAGAGAGGAGGAATTCAAGAAAGCCTTGGAAGGGTCTATACGCTTCCGAGCGTCAGAACATAGGGGGGTATGACGTAATCATTTTACAAATTCCCTTTTTTTTTACTGAGGTCTAACTTCAACATTTTTTGGTGAGCTCTTTAATCCTAGAATCCTAACATTTTCCCTAAACAATCAATGGGCCAATTAGTTTTTACGAGATTTTTTTCCGGATCTCCAACATAGAAGGGGGGTTCAGAGGGACAAAAGGGTAAAAAAGGGATATTTTTTGACCAAAAATCCCACTTTCGTGATTCTTGCTCCGCTCGGCTACACGATAGGGACATTTCAGTAGTACTTTCTGAAAGCCTACTCTATTCTGAAGAGAACTACGTATAAATCACCATCCTACGATAATTAGGTACGTGTCAGGAAATTTTTGAAGTTTGTATAGTATCCTTGGGAAATTTCGGAAATATTCGCAGAAGCGGGAAATATTTTTCCCGTCCCGTCCTTAGTATTAAAGATAGGAAGTTGGTGTTTGGCACAAGTAATTAGTACACTGCGTAGTATTTTTGAAAGTGATTTCCAGGTCTCTGTTTACCCAGGGCCGTACCAGAGGGCCCCAAAACGGGGAAAAAAGGGATTTTTAGGCAAAAGTCCCTATTTACTTAATTTTTCTCTCCTTAGAGATGTCCGAGGGACATGAGGGTAAAACAATCTGGAACCCTGCTCTATTCTGAAGAGAATGTTGTATGAATCGTGATCCTACGATAATTAGGGACGTGTCAAGAAATTTTTGAAATTTATATAGGGTATTCTGGGACATTCTGGAAATACTCCCAGAAGAGGAAAATATTTTTCCCGTTCTTGGTGTTGAAGATACGAGATTGGTATTTGGTACAAGCAATTAGTACACTACGTAGTATTTTTGAAAGTGATTTCCAGGTCTCTGTTTACCCGGGGCCGTGTCAGAGAGCTCTTAACTGGAAAAAGGGATTTTTTCAGCAAAAATCCCTATTTTCCTCACTTTTTCCCTCAGGGATATCCGAGGGACATGCGGGTGATACCATCTGAAAGGCTACTCCATTCTGAACAAAACTACGTATGAACCATAATTTTACGATTATTAGGGGCGTGTCAGAATTTTTTTAAAATTTGTAGGGTGAATGTTAGGGAAATTTTGGGAGTTTTATTGATGCTCTCTCAACATGGGTAAAAAATTTTCCCGCCCTTACTATAAAAGACAGAAAATTCGAATTTGTCACAAGTAATTAGTACACTGCGTAGTATTTTTCCAAATTTTTAGAGGTTTGTGCGCAGACCCGGTAGAGCCTCAGGGGGCCCTAAACTTTGAAGAAGTTTTTTTGGTAAAAAAAAATCCCGATTTTCCCTCAAATAATTCTCTTCTGGCATATTTAGGGACATGTGATACTGTTTGAAAGGCTGTTCCATTCTGAGAAAAACGAGGTATAAACCATGATCCTAGGATAAATAGGGATGAAGCTGTTGCTGATTATCTGAGACTCAAGAAGAACGCCTAAAAAGGCGAGAATTTAAAAGGGTTAAGTGAAATAAAAAATATTAAAAAGTATAAGGACATCGAAGCTCCACCATTTGGATCACCAACGAAGTTGCCTAGGAAGCGGGAATGCACCAAGACCACCTCCACCATGCAGAAGAAACTTCACAAAATGGCAATGCAAGGTAATCCGCCAACGCAAAGGTGTATGGCTAATCATCTTGACGTGTCTTTGGGGACTGAGTCGGACGTTACACCATCAACTCAAGCTGAAAAAAGTCGTGAAAGCTCGCGGCCATCTTCTTACGGATGTCCACCAAAAGGAACGAAAGTGGATCGCCCGGAAGCTGTACGAACAGCATCTGGCAAAACAAAGGTGGATGTACGTCGTAACGCTCGATGAAGCATGGATCTACCTTTCCGACTGCGGCAAAACGAGAGCCATCATGTACACAGAGAGAAAGGCGCCAAGAACTTCAGAAGGTGGGTCCGTGTCTAAAGAATCCTTCCCAAAAGGGTTCATGGTCGTTACTTGAAGATTAGGGTGGCGAAGAACTGCAAAATAAATTCGCAGTATTTTCAAGAGCAGAACATGCGGCCGATCTACGAGCATGAGATTCCAACAATGTACGAAAATGATGCCAATCTGGTGCGCATTCACATGGACAAGGCATCACATACCTCACGATCGTCTCTCGCATTCTACAGGGAGATGGAGGAGGCAAGTGGTATACAGGTAATACCTTTCAATGAGGTACCTGTTAAATCTCCAGATGCAAGTCCTATGGACTATTGTGGATTTGGATTGCTGAAGCGGGCCGTGGGAAAACTGCATGTGACAACTGTGGAGGGAGTTTGGAAAGCTGTGCAAAGGGAATGGGACAAGATTCCCCTCCCAGTTCTTCACAGAAGGCTATTACAGTGGAAATTGCGCTGTCGGACTATTGTTATGAACCAAGGGAAAACACATCGAGCACTTACGGACCTGGCAACATGGATTCTTCTAAATTTTTAGGTAAGTCTAAATTGGTCAAATGTAGACACACATATATATATATATATATATATATATATATATATATATATATATATATATATAATATACACCCCTACCTACCTACCTTGCAGGAGTCTCCTTGCATCCTCTGATTTCTATGGATTCCGGAAGAGGCCGCCTAACAGTCTAGCTTTCTAGTGCTTGTAGGTAGCCATGCAAAATGCGATATCACACGCTACTTTTGAGTCATTAAACAGTTTCTGAGCAAAACCAACTGACACAGCAGACTCCGATGGAAATGAATGAACAATAGGCTTAATTTTTTGAAAACGTTCATTGTACGGCCTGTATCCAAGTACCCCATCGCGTTAGCACAGGCTCTGGAGGAAGTGGCATGTCTGGCAGTTGATCTCTGTAAACTTGAACACGTGGCGCCTTAGAAAAATAAACACACTGCTGAACAAGACTGCACTTATTTAATATAAAAACACATTTACACGTGACGTTTCGATCTAGCCAAGACCATCAGACGTACACTGAGTGATACAAAAAACTACTCAAGTATAGGGGAAAGTCGGATAGTATCGGACAGTGTATAGTTCACTATTTTCGGAACAGGATGGCGGCACTCTTTAGCCACGTGTTAGTAGCTCTTTGTGAGAAGCGTGACACCAACATGTGGTGTGACGATTTGTAGTTTTTGTGCGGTTTGTGGTTGCACGTACTTAATTTTGTCGGCTAATTACAGAAACAAAGGTAAGCGAAATATGAATTTAAGTAGTTGTACAATTTTTTTATAGTTTTATATCCTAATTGGCATTATATCATTGCCTACATTGCAAGACAAATTATTTCAAGACTTTATTATCATGCATGTTGGTCGGGTGGTATCGGACAGGGTGTTAGCGGGCAATATCGGACAGCAATATTCGAAGATTCAATGCGAAATCTTATAGTGCTCTCATGTTTTTCAGGTAAAAAATGGACAAAACGAGAGGTAAATGGTCAGAGGAAAATATGAAAACAATTTGAAAAAGTGATAAGTGGTGGGATGAGTACAAGAGAAGCAAGTAAGCAGTCTTCCGTCCCGAAAAGCACTATAGGAGATAGGGTAAGATTTCTTTCCTTGGGAAAAGAAATTCAAGTAAAACCGCCAATGGGCAAATTTCAAAGCACTTTTACGGATGGACAAGATAAGTTACTGTATAATCTTGTCAAAGATCTGGACAGCCAGCTGATGCCTCTCAACAAGAAAGAATTTTTGAAACTAGCATTTCAGTTCGCTGAACACTTGAAACTGAACCATAAATTCAACAGAAATAAAGGACCTAGCCGGGAAAGATTTTTATTCTTCTTTCATGAAGAGACATCCCGATTTAAGTTTGAGGTGCGCGGAGTCCACAAGTTTGCAGCGGGCTATAGGATTCAACAAGGAGCACGTTGGTATATATTTGACAAACACTCTGAACTTATGAATAAATATTCTTTTAAACCATCGAGAATTTTTAATGCTGATGAAACTAGTGTGTCAGTAGTTCATGAAAATCAGTTAAAAGTTTTGTCCATAAAAGGGAAAAAGCAGGTGGAGAAATTAACATCTGGAGAAAGAAACAAAAACGTAACAATTCTTCCGTGCATAAATGCGTCAGGTGATCAATTTATCCCTCCATTATTTGTGTTCCCAAGAGTAAGAATGGACAAAGAAATTACGAAAGATGCTCCCGAAGGAAGCCGTATTTGATGCTCAACCAAGCAGTTGGATCAGCAAGGAAGTCTGAAATTCGACGGTGAAACAAAGACTGATTGCATAATTTGTGGGGAAAACTTGGATGAGAACTGGATACAATGTAATTCGTGCAAAGGTTGCGCACATGAAAACTGTGCAAGTCTTGAGAGAGATGCATTTTATTATAAATGTGATATTTGCAATACAACATAACAATCTGCAGTTTGTAAGGTATGTAAGAAGACATGTAAGGAATCTAAGAAGGTAATAACAGATCTGTCCGATATAACCCGCCAGTTTTTTATATCTTGAGAAATTAGACTTTTACATTTTTTTTCAGTTTCTCTAAATTTTGTAGTAAAAGTGAAATATGGTTTATATAGGGTTATAAAGATATGTATGACGATTGCACATATGAGGTTTTTATTTAATTTCTGATTATTATAAAGTTGTTACATCACATATTCCTTAAGTGTCCGATATTACCCGACATTCCCCTATATATACACACAATTCATCTCCCTATCTGCTCTCATTGGCCCGTTCAAACAGCCAATCGGAAGCGTGGAAATCTATCTGAACTGACCAATGGGACAACATAACATTCTACCAGAAAGAAACAACAAGGAGCAAGCAACCATTGAATACATTAATTCATATACATTTTTCTGTATTTCTCAATAGTATTTCTCCATTCTTTATTAATGCTGATACCCCTGGTCCAATTCATCAAGTTCACATCCCCTTCCTTTTCTATCCACCAGGCCTCTTTCCTATAGGACCACCTTTAAATTGTGCTGATACCGAAGAAACTGTTTAAAATCCTAGTTTTAAGGATTTTCTTTGTTTAAAAGCATGTGTGTTTCCTTTAACCCTTTTCAATTTTGGGGTTTTTGAGACATTTTGTAGACTTTCATTCAATCAGATATTACGTCAAGACTATCATAGGATCATGGTTTATACCTAGTTTTGTTCGGAATGAAGCAACGTTTCCCCTCTTATATACCTAAGGCGGAAAATTCCCGCCCAAATTTCTCCCCTCAGGTACACGGCACGAACATGTGAATGGTGCAAAAAGAAATGCTTCATTGTGAAGAGAATGAGGTACGAAGAATGGTCCGAGGAAAGTCTTTATGCTTTAGCCGATTTACCATAAATAATAAATTTTAATAAATTGTCAGCCAGTTTTTATTCAATCAGCATAAAGACTATTCATTGTATGAACATGAATCGTATCTAATGTTCTTCGAAACGAATCAGCCGTTCGAATGGTACCACACGCATGTCGGTACCATATACCCCAGGAGAGAAAATTCCCTAAAAAGGGAAAAGTTTTGTGAAAAAATTACCCTTTTCAGCTTGGGTGCCCCCTGTGTTAACGCTCATATCTCAAAATCACTTAAAACCAGAGGTATAAGTGATGGGGGGACATCATTCCTCCACTTCCTAAAAAATTATAATGAGCAAAGATGGGCACAAGGTCCCCGTACCTTTTCAGATCCACTGTTACCCCTGCCTAAAACACAACGTAGCGTTTGTAATATCTGTGCGAAATATCAATACGATAAATAGGGATGTCAATTTTTTTGTGTTTCTGTCATGATAAAGGGTAACGTGGGATATTCTTTACACGTAGTTAAATATTTTTTTCCGCCCTCGGTTTTCAGGATATCAGATTGATATTTTGCACAGATATTATAATGTAAGTAGGGAAATAATTCGTTTTTTTTTTATAATAGATATCCCTATTTATCCTAGGATCATAATTAGTACCTAGTATTGTTTCGAATGAGGCTGTTTCAAACTGTACCACTCGCATGTACCTGAGAGGAGAAATTCCGGAAAAGGAAAATTTCTGAAAAAATACCCTTTTCCAATTTGGACGGGATTTTCCCGCTTTTGGTACGTAATAGGGAAAATTGTGTGTGGTACAATTGGAAACATTGCTTCATTACGAACATAACGAGATACGAACCATGATCCTAGGATAAATAGAGGTGTGTCAGGATTAAGAAAAAAAAAAAAACTAAAATTTACTCTTTTTTTTTTCCTTCCATGTTTGTGACGTCACTGCGCCCAGGCATCGCACACGTAACTGCAAAATGTTCATGAAACATGTTTTTTTTTTTTTTTTTTTTTTTTTAATGCTTCTACGCTTTGAATGAATGGAAAAAACCCGTTGTGAAAAAGATTTATAAAGAAAATCCCGAACGTCAACGCCATGGTCGATATATAAGCCATAAAGTGTAAAAGGAATAACTAAAAAGCTTTTTGTATTTGCCACGGTACTACAACTGCCGTTCAAGGTTGACCGGGATATTCATACGTAAATAATCGATGAATAGCCGGATCATGATAAAACGTGGGTGACGTAATGTATTCCTTCTCGAGTAACTAGCTTTCGGCATGACATATTTAGCGCATGCGCAGCAGTTGCGCGAACATGGCGGCAAGCAGTGTGTCTGTGTCAGTCTATGGAGCAGCGGTGTGTAATCAAATTTCTTGTGAAGGAGAAAGTTAAACCAGCTGAGATTTTCAGAAGATTGCAAGCACAGTATGGTGAACAAACGAGGTCACGGACGGACAAGAGCAAGGATCTTATAAAATAGAGGATCTACCCTTACAACAAGATCTTGAAGCCATACGTCACAGTTTCGCCACCCTTACCCTGCCCACTCCGCCCAATGGGATCGCAATGTTTTGAGCCAACAATCATGGCGGAAACGAGAGTAGCCAATCAGACGTGCTCGGTTGTTTTTTGGCTTCATCGATTTAATAAGATGACGATACATATGGGCATATCCTATATTTATAACATCCTTGGACAAGAGTGTACGAATGGTGTGAACAGTTTCGCGAAGGACGGGAGCTGGTAACAAATGAAGCGCATGGACACATTCGCCCGACTGCAGTCACACCAGTGAATATCGCACGTGTTGAGCAAATGATTCTTGAGAACCGGCGAGTAACAGTGCGGAAATTGCTGCCGATATCAGTGTCGGGAGTGTTAAGCTTCCTTCCACTCATTCACTACCTCCTTAAGCTTCCGCAAAATCTGTACAAGGTGGGTTACCCACCAGCTGACATTTGATCAGAAGCGGACACGCATGACGGTCTTGGAATAGCTTCTGGATCGGTTTCGAGCCGAAGGTGGTGAATTGTAAGTAATTATTATGATTATCATTTATTTGCACCTCTTAAAGACCATCTGAGAGGGAAGAAATTCAGGGCAGATGAAGCACTGCGAAGCGATGTTCTCCAGTGGCTACGACAACAGCCAAGTTCTTTCTACGCCAAAGGAATCAGGGAACTGCCACAACGATGGTAACGGTACCTCGACGCGCACGGAGAATACTTTGAAAAACTGACTGTGCTTTTTGTGCTGTCTGTTTCCTCTGAAGAAATAAGTCCCGGTCAACCTTGAACGACCTTTGTATTTTGTTCTGCAACTGATATTACATTTAGTAATGGAATAGAACCTGAATATTTCAAACAACAAACAAGTTGTGTTGGTAAGGCATCACTACTTTTTTTTTTTTTTTTTTTTTATATAACTCCCCCTCCTATAACTTCGAGAAGAAATATACAGAGATATCCTATTTGCACTCCTGACTTGAATTACAAATTTTGCAGCAGCCCCTCTTTACCACCCTGTATTGTACCACTAAAGAAAATACATATTTTCCACGGGATAGTATGTTTTACCTATTACTATGGGAATGAAATCTGTACACACACCTTTCTATCTAATGACTATTAAAATTACGTTCTTTGACAACTTGAAACTTACTGCTATTAGTCACAAATTTACAGAGTACACGAGCGTTAGTAGGGCCTATATGTTATTCCGTGGCTCATTGGATCCGTACAGAACTCCCACCTACATGACCGGTGTTTGAGTCTTCATCGCACCTTGTCTTTGTTTCTTCATTGATCAGGTAGGACGACAAAAAAAAAAAAAAAAAAAAAAAAAAAAAAAAAAATACAATTTTAGGTATGATTCAACATTTTGCAGTCTTAATTATTAACTGAAGAGGATTTTACAAGCATAAAGGCAATTCTAGATTTTTCCGTTAATAAAAACAAGAAATAGGTTTACAGCTGAAAACTTGATTCAGGTTTAATGGTGACGTCAACAACTAGGCTACTTGTCCGCAAAGCTGAAAGCTAAATTAAGTTCTCTTCAACTATAGTCCATAAACAGATATGGTAAAAGAGATAATTTCAGTTATTTTGTGTATGGTCAGCACATCATCTTTATTTATAGAAACAAACATGATTAAAATTATTTTTTCTTTAGAAACAAAATGCTGATCTTTAGTTCTAAATGTCACTATGCCATTACATTTCGTTATACATAAGTAAATGAGGGGAAAATGAATGCATTTATATTTGAAAACGTCGAAGATAATGTGACCAGTATTATGAACTATTCTGTGATAAATTAAACAATGGTTTAACTAAAATAAACTGCAATGAAGTGCAAAGGATGCGTAATTAACAAAACTGTTTCCTTACAGACTATGCTGAAACACAAATTTCTTCAATAGATGCGGGACACTTCACCTTGAAATATGCATCTTGAACAGGGGCGTAAATAAGGGCCCCGCAGAACCCACATTGCGGGGGGCCCCGAAGCCATAACGGGGCCCCATTCCACGTTCTCTGCGGGGTGGCTCCCAAGCCCTTATTTACGCCACTGATCTTGAATTCGATTTTCGACAGAATTAAAATACGTCAAGAACTTTAAGCCTTTAGGAACAAGCAAGTTTGACGTTCCGTGGCTATAATATAGTCGTTACAAGCTCACTGAAATAGCGATAAATCCAGGGAGTGGCTCATTAAATCAGCCCCTGTTTTCCAGTTTGTTCATAAATCAACGTAACTATTAGCTGTTCCAGGCAACCTGGTAGGAAATTCCCCTCGCTCCCACCACTCTCCAATACAGAGGGGAAAGCAAGCCGTTGACCTTCACAGGAAGGGAAGCTTTTCTAATAAACAGAATCATGTACACTCTAAATTCGTATGTCAATTTGCTCTCACCTGATGTTGAGAAAGCACTGCTGTTTCTGTTACCTGTCAACCAGGCCCGTGCTGGCCCACCGGGGCGTGTTCCGGTGCGCCCTCCGAAACATCACAGTATGAATAAAGGTACAAGTTTTTAGTAATAAATTCTTACACTTTTATTCACTGGTAAAGAACCCGTGAAAGGTATAGTGCACCCTTTGCATAAGGCGCCCTACGAAACATCACATTATATATATATATATATATATGCAGAGAACAGGTAAAGAGTAAAATCACTTACAAAAATATTATGAAGTTATGTAGCTATGAAACGAAACAATGTGATACATTAAGATAGTTCGGTAAATATTTGGTCGATAGTTGATAGATTTCGTCTAAATCCGCACTGATAGTTTCCAATAATTTCATCTGCGTATGGAGTCAATCTTGCTAATAGAATATTTGAAAGGACTTTATAGAATGTTGACAAAAGAGAGATACCTCGATAATTATTACTAGGCTTCGGATTTTTAGGTCCCAAAAAATTCAAATTAGGATTTAAAAAAGTGCATTTTAGGATTTTATAGGTTTTTAAAAACACCGTTTAGGATTTTTAGCGTTATATTACTGAAAACGGAATATTACTACACTTTAAACACTTTGTTAGCTATTTCATACTTAAATGGTAACCTTAATTTAGTAAGCTTTATGCTAACCAGTCTTCTGCGTAATAAAAATAATAAAACTCTTCTTACCTTGGACTTTTTTTGATAGCTGAAATATAGTTTAACATATGTATGGCCTGTCGTACTATAGTAGTAGTAATAGTAGTTTTTTTTTTTTGTCAGTTTTCTTATATTTGAAATTTCTATACAACACCACAAATATCACTTCACTTTTCTAACGATACACTGAGGCAATGCGAATGTTCAAATATTGTTTTTCCGGCACTTTTCATGTTTTCTATAGCGCAAAAAGTGGTCACTTCACTCTCTGTAATGGCACTGAACAACAAAATATTTGGCAAGATTTTCCGTTGTGAACTTTTTCCTGTCGTCTGACAAAATTCTCTTGAATGCAGAAGAACTGCGTTCCACATCACACGATGTAAGAGGCGCATATTTCATACTGGCTAATTCCTCGGGATTCCATAGCAAATTTTCTTGGACATTGTCTCCACGAAGAATTTGGCCCACTAGTTGTATCTGTGTGAAATCAGGACTGCGTTTCAAAACCGCCTCCAACTTGTCCGCAATTTTTGTTCCAACTTTCCCAGGTACTTTGTTCTCTTTCACTTCTTGAAGAATTTGAAGAGCTTCTGTTAGTGGAAGAGACTTCTTCTCCAATTCAGTGATGGCTTGAGGCAGATGAGAAAAGTTGGCTTTAATGTAACTTAGTTGTTGTACAGCAAACTGTGACTTCAGTGCTTTTTTTGGAGACGTGATTGAAGCGGCTTCAATCTCGTCGAGCGAATCGATGATCTGAACAATGCTTTCAAAATTATCTACATAGTACAGTGCTGCTGAGAGCTACGTTCCCCAACGGGACACAACGGGCTGTGGTGGCAGTGGTGTGTTTGGAAGCGTATCCTTGAAGATAGCCACTCTGTTAGGAGCTTTTAAGAAAACCTTTACAGATGAAATTATGTCGTTGACGATTGACTACGTGTTTGAAAGTATTTTCCAAGTTAAAAATAACTATAAAGAATCATTTAGGACGTTATAGGTTCTAAAAGCTAATTTAGGATTTTTTAGGTCCTAACCCCCCAATTAGGACATTTTAGGTCCTATAAAACTAATATAGTTCTACTTATTGCAACTTGAAATGTAAAGAAAACACGAATTTTTTACATTCACTGTACAGGAATAAAATAGGTTCGAACCTAAGAATCAGGAGCCTAATTATTAGTCATTTTTTTCGCCTTTCTTGTGAATTGGAACAATGATTAATTCTTTCCACTCTTGTGGCAATTCTTCCTTTCTCCAGATAAGGAGAATGAGTTTGTGATCTTGTTCCACAATTTTTTGCCTCCAGCTAAAATTAACTTAGCCGGAATTTCATCTACACCCGGAGATTTGTGTTTCTTTATTTTCTTTATAGCGGTTTCTACTTCTATTCGGATGGGTTCAGGAAAATACGGTTCTGCGGTGTGTATTTCCTTTTCTCCACGCACACTAGTTTTTGGTTGCGTGTTAAGCAAATCGTCAAAGAAATCTTTCCATCTATTTAAGATGCTATCCGTATCAGTGAGAACTGTACCGTCAGCTTTCTTTAATATATAAGCACGAGGTTGATAGCCTTTCTTAAATTCGCTGATCCCCTTATACATGTCCCGAATTTTTTATTTTTACTATTATCTTCAAGTTCCTTAATTTTAGCTTTCAAAAAATCGCGTTTCTTTGTTCTAAAAGTTTTGGAAGTTTCCCGCCTGGTATCTGCGAAATTTTGTGTAGTTATTTCAATCGAATTTTGTAGCCAGCGTAATTTTGCCTGTTTTCTCTTCTCTGTTAGTTTAATGCATTCCTGGTCGAACCATGGGTTGTTCCTACGTATTTCCTCGTGTCCCAATTTTTCTTTTGCTGAAATTGTAATGCTATCTCTAATTTCAATCCAGGTATCCTCAACACTAGTGCACTCCGTATCTTCTAAAGCCGAAAATCTATTCGAAACTTCTGAAGTAAAAAAATGAAGTAATAGAATGCTTTGCCGCTGTGATTTATCTTGTAATTTAGAATATCACAGACATGGGAGGTAGGTAAGAATGTATTTGTAATATAGCACAGTTTATTTTGTTCTACTTTAGTAGTTCCTTGTCGTGGGAAACAGTTTGGATTGGTACCAACAAGTACACAGTGAATCACATCGGTGTGGTACACAGTGGACTGATCCACTATGTACTGTACCTCATTCTGTTTATAGAAGTTCAATGTATTTGGCAGAATTCTCGTTTAGAAAGAAGTCATAGTATTGGCATTTCACGGAGCTTTTACTATCACGTTACAGATTAATGGTTTGACCACAAGGAAAGACACGCAAGGCAACATGAAAGACATTTGTTTCGATGAGAGAAGCAGTGCAACAAGTGGTGGTGCAGGTGGGATATTCTATTAGCAGCGTTGGTAAATTGAAGAACATTGATTACACAACTTTGAACAGATGTGTCAAAAAATAAGAAAGTACCAGGTGACAATGTTAAAATGAAGTCAAATTATTCTGCACGACAAATATTCACTTCAGAGCTGGAACATTTATTTCAGAAATATATAAAAATGTTCAACAAAATGTCTTAGTCTACGTGGCCATGAGGTGTCTGGCATATTAAATTGACAAGAACAACAATATATCTGCTTAGTGGAGAGAGAAAAAAAAAGCAAAATTTCAGGTCTAGAGTGAATCGTAATAAAAATTTTAGTATTCCAAATCCAGAAGATGTGTTGAATAGCGTCAACCTTAGACTCTCAAGATTAATGTCATTGAACAAACTCAATGTTGAGGCATTCTTTAGTAATTTACGTAACTTATCTACGAAATATCTCAAATTCTGTAGCCTTTCACGTATTTCCAACTAGACATGAACTAGAACAATTCAGACATCCAAGAAAACAATGAGAGAAAGAAGCCAGTGAATAAAAGGAGTCCAAATTCAGCAGCAATCTGAAGCAAAAGGGATAAAATAAAGACTTTCAGTCCTGAAGAAAGGCAAAGAAAATGGTAGTTTAACGGAGAATGATGATTTTAAGTAGGGATGGCCACAAAGATCCGGTACCGGTTCCAGAACCGGATCATAGGAACAGGTTCCAGACCTGGATCCGAAAACCCGGTTCCAGAACCGGATCTAGGAACCGAATCCAGATCCGGATCTGAAAACCCGGTTCCAGAACCGAATCTTAGGAACCGGTTCCAGATCCGGATCTGAAAACCCGGTTCCAGAACCGGATCTTAGGAACCGGCTCCAGACCTGGATCCGAAAGCCTCCAAAGACCCGTAAAGGAGGCACAAAGTTCATCTTCAAAACACTGCAAAGAGGACCATGCGCTTGTGCCCTCCCCGCCCAAACCCTCTTGTGCCTCCAGAAAAAAAAATGGTCCACCAGTGGGTGTTTAGCCAAATGAGTTGGACAGTTTGCCTGTTTAGCCAATGAGTTTGCCAGTTACCCAGTTTATTTATCCAAATGAGACAAGCGGCCGCCGCCTGGGGGCCTGCCTGTCGCTTCCACCATTTCATCTAGCACACTGTTCAGTCTGCCAGCAGCTCGGGTTTAGCGTAGGGATGGTCACAAAGTTTCGGTTCCAGCGGAACCGGTTCCAGACCTGGATCCGAAAATCCGGTTCCAGAACTGCATCTTGGGAACCGGTTCCAGACCTGGATTCGAAAAACCTGTTCCGGAACCGGATCTTCTAGAACCGGATCCGTTCAGACCCGAAAACCGGTTCCACCAGGAACCGGTTCTGGCCATCCCTAATTTTAAGCCAATTGTATTATAAGATTCTTTAGATGATAATGATACTTTAGAAAACGAAATCTTTCAGTTTAACGTCACACGATTATGCCCCTCAGGCTAAGGAAGACGGACCATGTTACTTTAGAGACAGAAACTACTACTTATGATGATTTGGAACAGAGCCAAAGAGAAGTTCAACCTGGGAGTACGTTCTTGTAAGATTTCTTTCATTCACACATTACATTGGTCAAATCATGACTAGGAAAGACAAAGAAAATGATTTTTAGATTTCGTTTCTAAGAAGTGAGAAGATACATGAAAGTTTCGTCCACCCAAATAATCCAGATATTTCACCCACACACAATATTTGAATAGTAAGAGGGCTTCCGAAACCTCTTATTGTGAAGAATAAAATACCGTCTGTTAATATCAGGTTGCCGGTAGAGTTCCATGGAATTGCTCTCCACTAACCTTTTGAAGTTTCAAAGGATGATAATGTCAAGCTGGACATATATTTTTCTCGTCATAGTGAAACTAATAATTTGCATAATTAGACTAATTGAATTCAGTACAGAAAGTTAAATTCTCCATTTTATAACAAATTGCTTACGCTATTGTGCATAATTACTTAAACTACTAAATTTACTAATCCAGAACCAAATATTCGCTGTACAAGATATCAATTTAGTTGTCTAAAAAGTTTGTTTTATAACAGTCGTTTGTATTGTTTATTTTGGTAATTAATTCCTGAAATTATGCTATTAAGATAGTGTAATACTTCAATTCTAACTTTTATTTAGAATTTTAAAATTTATTTTGTAGTTTGAGTAATAGTACAGATTTTGACAATAATGCTTACAATTTTATGTAGATTTGGAGATTTTGAAATGATGAGATTCATTACTTTCAACACATTGTTCCTTTGATCCACTGTATACGCATATATGATCCACTGTGTACGATGGTGGAACACAGTGAATCACTTTACAAGCATTAGCGTTAACTGTAACTGTAAGATAGAGGAGCGCTACAAATTAATAAATTTACTTACGAATGTAGTGGAGATATGTATCCATGTTCTACACCAAACAAATTCCAGTAATACTTACATTAAACGGATTTATGCTGAAAGTTTTAAAAATCCACTGTGTACTACCTTCCCCTACTGCACCTACTGCAAAAACGTTGGTAATGTACGTTTGAGCACGATCAGATACATGTATGACGCTGGAAACTTACCTCCGGACTATATCCTGAAATCATCATTAATACTTATGATAACACCAGTGGCGTATTTAGGATTTTGTTTCGGGAGGGGCTATGCACAACACGTGAATAAGCGCTTATATTTCCCCTTTTGGGTGCGGACAAATTTTAATGAAATTTTGCATATTACAAATTTATTTCGGGAGGCTTAAGCCCGATAGCCACCCCCTAAATACGCCACTGGATAACACTTTTTTTTATTATCTTTTACACTGATTAAGTATATTTGATTATCTCGAACAAGGAAAGACAATTACAGGAGACAACCAAGAAATACATGGAAACTTTAAGAATAGTTCATTATTAATCCAACAATCTTAAGGCAACTAACTGCTAAATTACGTACTCCCATCTAAGAGAAACGCTGTGGAATGATGATCCCTGTTGTGCTGTTCCATTGCGATAATGGACCCTCCTACACTCCCAAGCTGAGGCAGTAGCAATTCATGAATAAGGGTTCAAACTTATCCCCTATTCCTACATATATTTGATACACTTTGGCGAGATTATTACATAGAACCAGGCGTCACTGATTACACAGTAGTAAGGGTAGAACTATATCTAGTCGACTCAGCAAAAAAAATTTGAGAAGTAAAAGGTCGAAGGTCAAGGTTCCTTGCCCAAGGTCAATGACCTAAGGGTGCCTAGGACCACCCCCTCTATGTTTTGGCACGGGTACGTAGGACCACTCCTCTTTAAATTTTCGAAATTGCCAAATCTAAAAAAAATGGTTTGGTAACATAGGACCGGGGTATGTACCTCTGTAAGTTTGGGTGGCCCATCTCGTTCCCTTTCATGGATTAAAAAAAATACCAAAAAAAAAATTCAAATTTCGGAAGTTTTTGATCCAATTTATTCTTTTTGATAAAGTCTTATTACCTTATATGGTTGTATGGTTCCCTTTCATGAGGCATGGGTATATTGGCGCATCCCTTTGAAAATTTGGGAAAGGTACATTGGCCCACCCCTTAAATTTTGGAAATTGACAAATTTCCGTATGGTAGTATACGATCCCAGTATATCCTAATATATAAATTTGATTGGTTCATCTCGTTCCCTTTCATGGGTAAAAATGCCAAAAATTCAAATTTCGGAGATTATTGACCTAATTTATTCTCTTTGATGGGGTCTTTATTACCTTATATGGTTGTATGACGCGTACAGGGATCCATTTCCTTTCATAAAGCATGGGTACATTGAAGCACCCTTAAATTTCAGGAGGGGCACGTAGGACCACCCGTCCAGTTTGGGAATTGTCAAAAACAACAATTGGTTAATATATCTAGGACCCTAATATATACTATTATAAATGTGGATGGTCTATATCGTTCCCTTCAGTGGGTTTAAAATTGTCAAATATTAGTACGGCCACATGTTTGCCATGAGGTCGGTTAACTCCTTTGATGAGGGATTCTTATATAATTATATGGATGTGTACAAGGATTCATTTCCTTTCATAAGACATAAGTACATTGGTGTTCCCCTCTTAAATTTCGAAAGGGTACATTGGTTCACCCCTTAAATTTGGTATTGTTAAAACAAAATTTGGTAAATGTTCTGTAAGACTCAGGTAAATTTGGGTGGTCCTAATTATTCACTTCCGAATTGTTCACTAACCGCTTAGCCATTAATTATTTTTTAGAATATTTTCGTATATATATCATGTGTATTATCTGATACGTGAGATAAATAACTCTATTTAGCTTGCGAACAGAAGAAGTGTATGAACTAGGGATGGCCAATTCCGGAATTTTTACTTTCCGGAATCCGGAAAGTAAAATCGGAAAATTCCGGAATTCGGAAAAATTCCGGATTTTGGAAAAATTTCGGAATTCGGAAAAAATTCGGAATTCGGAAAAATTCCGGAATTCAGAAAAAATCCGGATTTCGGAAAAATTCCGGAATTCAGAAAAATTCCAGAATTCGGAAAAATTATTTTTTCTTTTTGTAATCCTAAGAATTTTGTTCAAATGCAAACGAACAAATTTCCTTTTTGTAATCCTAAGAATGTATGATGCAAGTTACGCTGAAACTTACATCCTAAAGTATACACTACTCAATCTTCCCATGGTTAATGAGATGTAGTCCAAAAGTACGATGCATTCCTAATATTTAATTTTTGTTTTACTGTGATATTGTCCAGAGGTAAGACATATATCACACTGAGATAAACAACTTGACAGAATGAAGATATCATACGTAGTTTTCCAGAAAATCGTGAGAAACGAATTTTTATGAAGTTAAAATATGCGTCGCTTGTTGCCAGTGTGATGCAATTGATAACTTTTATGCTGGAATAGTTTTATTATTATTATTATTATTATTATTATTATTATTATTATTATTATTATTATTATTATTATTATTATTATTATTAATAATAATAATAATAATAATCGTTTGTGTACTGTAAAAGAAAAATATGAACCGTTAAGTACTAGATTTTATCTATTGTTTTTTGATATCTTCTAACAGTAATAACAAACTGCTTGTAAATACGCAATGATTATCAAGGACAATGGCATATTAATGTAAGGACTACTCTGCAGACTAGCAATAAACAATAAACAATAGTTCAAAAAAAAAAAAAGTAACTAACTTGGGCACGTCAGAATGTTCGCGAGAATATAGGGACCCATTGAGACTATACGTGGTGTAATTATTACTCAAAGGGCCGTACAATGGAGGCATTAACGTTAATGTTAATGGCACTAATGAGCACTTACTTGCTCTAACGGTTAACCTCATTTTTGAGATGATTCTTAGAAGTGGGCGTGTTGGCATGCAGTTAGAAGACATATCCATTATTTAAAAAGCACACGTTATCTGTGAAGTGCTAACGATTTGCGTCACTATCGAACACTAACATAGCACTAGCGACGTTTAAAGTCGAAATTGGAGTCTGACATAAGTGGCTTGTCAACTTCACGGACATTATATTTTCCTTGTATGCGAGAATTTTGCGCCCAGGAAATTTGTGCCCTACCACAAAAATAGGAAAAAATGCGCTCGCAATATATTTGTACTGGGATGTTTGCGCCCTACCCCAAAAAGAGGGGAAAATGCGCCGGCTATATATTTGCACTGGGATGTTAGCGCCCTACAATTCAACTTATTTTTGTATTGTGTAAAGTAACTTCCACTCACACTTGAACTAGGCTTGCCTCTCATCGTCTCAGTGAGTTACTCCATCCGGTATAATATTCCGAACAAATGAAAAAAAATACAATTTTAGTTCACTAAAGGGCAATCCATACAAATACAATTTTTCATTATACTACAAAATTTACAATAAAAGTATAAATGACTGATATATAATTAAATTATACTCTTTGATTATATTAATAAATAATCTACAAAAGGCTGTTTGGCTCTACCCAGATATCTCTGTTCGCAATCCTTGCAAGTTGTTTGGCTTTTTAGGACACAAAATGTAGAAAAGAAAATGTAAAGTGAATGTAAAATCAGTTCAGTAATATTATCAAGAAAACTATGTACAGTGTGTTTACTTGCTGGAATTACACTTTAAACACACAACTGCGTTCAGTCGTTCTTTCAGAAAAAATGTTCCGGGGGCCACAGTTAGTATTCCGGAGGGGGTCACTGCTGGTACTATTCTATTTATTATTATATTATAGACGTATTATTTTGGTCTCCTCCGAGGGGGCACTTTGAGAGCTCTGGGGAGGCCAGTGTTCCCCCAAAATCATCTCTGGAAGAAGCAGTGATTGCGTTGATCCGTTGTGTTCTTTTGGCTTATATTGAAGTTTATTGTCCCCTTATATAGCCACAATGAAAATAAATCACAAATGGCATGGTTGTGGGGGGGGGGGAGGATTGTTTATGCTGTAATGTCAGCCCTTCCGAGCAAATGCGTAAGCTCGAATAGGTTCTTTTATTTCGCAGGGCTCAAACTTCCCGGTGGAGGTACATTGCAGGCGCAATTTTCCCTGTTCTTGAGGTAGGGCGCAAATTTCCCAGACGCAAAATTCTCGACACCGTTCGAATGACCTCGGAAGACTATATCTTTTACAATACTTTTTATAATTTTTTACTCGAGATTTCTTCATAGCTTCTTATTAAAATACTTACTAATATATCCTCATTTTATTGTCCTAACCAATCAATATGGGTATGTTGTCAGTAAAATATTTAGATTGATCGAGCCTCTGGTGTGTAACCACAGTATTTCATATCATCCCTCCATTAGAAATCTTGGCTAAACGAACCAATATATGTTGCCAATAAAATAGTTTAGAATGATTGAGCCCCTGGTAAATAACCACAGTATTTCGTGACAGACCCCCCCCCCCCGTTCCTATTACCATATTCTAGCTACGTGCCTGACTCAGCTAATTCTTTACATTCTTTACCAAGCACACATTTTCTAAAGCGGAAATGCTCTCTAAATATCTAAGCTCATTATTTTCAGCAGATGCACAAATTGGGTAACATTCTATCTACATGAATGTTATATATGTCGATTACTGGAAACCGTTTCTCGCTATCTATTACCATATTTACTATATAATGATTAACGTTAAAACCGGAAATGGTTGATTTGTACCGCTTCCGGTTTGAATATTACATTCATCAGGGAACTCGATTCTTAACTATTGACTCTGTACATCGTGGCCAAAATTGATGGTAATCCATCAGATAGTTCTTGAGACTGTTTGTTTCACTGACGGACAGAATGAATATATGGCTATAGAGTTTTGATAAACTAAATTCGTTAATGAGTGATGATGGAACAAATATAAGAAAGGGAACCAAAAGTAGGCCTACCACCGGAAAAATTTTCGAACACAAAATTAGCCATCGAAAACCCACATGTCCTGGGTTAGAATACCATAGATGAAAACTCTACCACTGAGTCATCAATCACCCGCTTATTAGTTTTATTAATTATTATATTAATATAAATTAATGAATGCCTGCTTATGTTAATTATTGAACAATTACATTGTATACTTCGTAAAGTCAAAAATTATAAATTTGTATTTACTGTACATACAGTGAGCGCAGAAAGTGTTCGTACACCTATGCTATTGAAACGAGAATGCCTGCGAAAAAGAAACAGAAAATTTAAGAAGTGTAATAACACACACAATATGAATACTGAAAACTAAGCTTTATGAATATATCAATAAAGAACCACGAAGACAAGTTTAATGGTCAGAAAGTAAATAAATTCCGTAGAAAGTGTATAGAGTAGACGCAAAAAGAGATCGTACACCTGACGTACGAATACAAAACAAAGATACCACAACTGGGGTTCACTAGTATTCACCTGATTATACACCTCTGTATAGCATGACGAATAACAGAATGAGTTTAGTTGGGAATAGGAGTGAAAAAACTGCACGGTGGGCTGTCAAAATGGGAAGCAACCGAACAGAAACAAATGAGGAGACAAGAAAAGTAATTATTAAATTGCATAAGAAAGGTACGTATTTGAGAAAGATAGCAAACCTTGCAGACAGGCCACGTTCAACAGTACAAACAATAATTGCAGTGGCGTAGCACACTTTTGCGGGCCCCCCCGCAAAGTATAGAGAAGGGGCCCCACTTTTAAAGCCGACACAAGTAAGGTGGAAGTTCTACTTCTTTAAAACTTTATTCCTCGCAAGACTTCGGGGCCCCTATACACCGGGGCCCCCCCGCACTGCGGGGGTTGCGGGGGCAGCTGCTACGCCACTGAATAATTGCGATGTATAATGTTTCTATCACTGTGCGAAAAAAAAAAAAAAAAAAAAACTGGAAGACCAAGAGTGTTGAGTGAACAAGATAAACGTTACATTATTAGGGAAAGAAAAAAGGTTCCGAAAAGTAGTGCTGTGCAATTGGCAATGGATCTGGAAACACGCGGTGTTAAAGTATCAGCCAGTACAGTACGGAATATTTGCAGGGTATCATGGTCGGATAGCCAGGAAAATGTTATGGGTGAACAAGACAAATCGTATAAAGAGACTAAAGTTTGAAAAAGAGTATAAAGATAAGGGATCAGGCTTCTTTCAGGAATAGGGTCACATTTTCGGACGAAAGTAAATTTAATCTTATCGAATCCAATGGGAGGCGTATGGTATGACGCAAGGTGAATACAGAGATGAATCCTCAAAATCTCGTCCCTAAAGTAAGACACGGAGGAGGGTCCGTGCTCGTCTGGGGTTGTATGAGTGCCTCAAGAGTGGGTCGTCTCCACTTTATCGATGGAGTGATGATCCACAAAGTGTATATTAACATATTAAAGGAAAATCTCCATACTAGTGCGCAGAAAACAATTTATTGTTCAGCAAGGCAACAACTCCAAACATACAGCGGAAAATACTCGATTGTGGCTACTCTATAATACCTTGAAACAGCTTCGCACACCTCCCCAATCCCCAGACATGAACCCCATAGAACATCTATGGTCTGTTCTGGAGACAAGAATCAGAAGGCACAGCTTCTCTACTAAAGAAGGCCTGAGAAAAGCTATTCAAGAAGAATGGGACATAATCAGTCCCGAAGCTACTAACTAACTAACTCTATGGCCTATGGAACCCGGAGGTTCAATGCCGCGTTCACAAAAGCTCTCCAGTGACTTCTATAGTCCCGAAGCTACAGAACTACGAACTACTACAGGTGAAAGCAATGCCATGAAGACTACAGACAATCATTAACGCACAGGGTAATCCCACACAATATTAAATAACGTAATATACTTTATAAGCATTAATTCAATCATAAGTGTACGGTGACTTTTTGCGTTTACAAAAAAGGAATTCTCTCTTTTCTTCTGAGCAAATAGTGATTGTCTTTGTTTGGCCTTTCTCTTGTATATAGAAATAAAATGTATGAATGTGTAGTCTTAATTCTGGTTATATATATATTTTCCACCTCCCGTTCTCATGCTAGCTGTTTTCAATATAAAGTATGCATGGTGTACGAGCACTTTCTGCGCTCACTGTAGGTATGTTGACAATAAGCGAATGTTATTAGAATATTTGTTGAGATTTCTTTTCCTTCACTACCTTTCGCCTGGTTAAAAAGTAGTTTGCAGTGCTTTGGAGCAGCTGCAGGTGGGAATGCGATAATGTTTGAGACATACCGGCGACTTTTTTGTGTGTGAAAATAAGACCTTCCTCATAAAGCAGTAAATAACTGCAGTAGCAATTGTCTACGTAAGTGATAAAGACATATCCAACTACAAGAAACTAATACAGTATATATATTCATTATTGTGTTTCTCTTTTAACAGCTACTAGGTAGGGATGGCCAATTCCAGAATTTTTACTTTCTGGAATCCGGAGAGTAAAATCGGAAAAATTCCGAATTTTTTCTAAATTCCGGATTTTTTCCGAATGTCCGAATTTATCTGAATTCCGGAATTTTTCTGAAATCCGGATTTTTTCCGAATTCCGGAATTTTTCCGAATTCCGGAATTTTTCTGAATTTCGGAATTTTTCCGAAATCCGGATTTTTTCTGAATTCCGGATTTTTTCTGAATTCCGGATTTTTTCTGAATTCCGGATTTTTTCCGAAATCCGGAATTTTTCCGAATTCCGGATTTTTTTCGAATTCCGGAATTTTTCCGAAATCCGGAATTTTTCCGAAATCCGGAATTTTTCCGAATTCCGGATTTTTTTCGAATTCCGGAATTTTTCCGAAATCCGGAATTTTTCCGAATTCCGGAATGTAAATTTTCCGATTCCGGAAAACAAAATTTCCGGAATCCGGATTCCGGAAAATTTTGGCCATCCCTAGTATGAACATAATGGTTGCACTTGAAATCGATTTTTCGTAGTGGTAGAAATATTTATCCTGTCCCCAAGGGGTAGTATATAAGGATGATGACATGAAGAACGCTAGTACTATAGAAAGCTACAATCATGCCAAATTCCGACTTTCCACGACAACCGGAAGTACCCCTTTAATTTATGCCAGTTCATGTAGTTTATATATAGGGGTCTATATATATATAATATAAATAATGCTTGTGTTTTCCATGAAAAGTTGTAAGTGTAATTCATAATTGTGGCATTTTACAAAATGTTTTCAAATCCAAATCAAATTCCGTTTCCAAATACAAAATTCCTACTCCCCAATATAAACTTAAATCTCGATACTAGCAATCAGTGATGGTAACTTTTTCTATTTTTTTTTTTTTTATTTATTATGAATATTCACTTAAAGGATGACGCAAAAGTCTGGATACACCCCTATAAAAGTCGAACAATGTAAGGAATCATAATTTCGTTTGATGTGGGGTAAAACTTATAGGAGCTATGGCGATAGTGGCGACAATCTTGAAATCCGCCATATTGGATTTGGGTTACGTTTCTCAAATGGAAAGGGGGTCATGTCGTGTACCATTTTAGACTAACTTTTTCTGAGGTATACATCTGTGCAATCCGTTTTGCGATGTCTGTATTTATGTGGGAGTTATGACCTATTAAAATTTGGGACACTTGTCAGAGTTGGCATTACAACATATGCTCAATATGACCTCCATTGCAATGGATACACAATCGGAGTCTTTTTTTTGACAGTCCTGGAAACTGTTCATCCAGAAACTGCCTGGTCTCAGTAGCATAGTGGGGAGATGCACCGTCCTGTTGGAAGAAAATTGGGAAAACACCCTTCGGATTCAACAATATTGGAAACATAATCACGGAGCACGTTAAGATATCTCCCTCATTCAAGGTTCCATCAATAAACACCGAATCCACAATTGTTGCGTCCCATATTCCACACCAATTCATCACTTTTCCACCAACAGAACCTTTACAATGATCCACTCACGAGGGGTTTGCATCTGACCAGTAACTGCGATTTTATCAATATCGATATATTTATAAACATATATATATATATATATATATATATATATATATATATATATATATATATATATATATATATATATATATATATATATATATATATATATATCGGGTGTTGCAAAATAAGTGTTACAACTCTTGGGAGGTGATTCCTACCAATGAGACAAGAAAAAAAGTTCTCTTGAACTTTCGGCTATCGGACATAGTTTCAGATCTACAAGGTGCCGAAAGCGTGGGAAAATGACTTTCGGACGCCAATAGTTCGGAAACTATCCAACGTAAAGAGGGCGGATAAAAAATTCACTGAAGAAGTCGTACCAGCTCTATTGAATTTTACATATTTCACAATCCTACCACGCACGCGCAAGGGATTCCCTAAAGGAACGTAGGGATTCCCGGATAATCTGCCAAATGAAAATTGCTATAAATGATATGAATTGATAGGATTTCTACCAGGTAACAATAATTCGTTTGTCTCAAGTCGATATCTGGAACAAATACAAAATGGCGGACAACTTTTTGCCCGTTGTGTGTGGTTGCATAATCGCCAGGTACGGATGTTGGCCAACAGTGACATTCTGAGTATTTAGTGTAGTGAATTTGTATTCAAACGCTCTAGAAAGACATCTGGAGTGTCGGTAGAGCGTAACAGATGAAGGAAGGTGATTCACATGTGTGGAAACACGTAACGAAAAATGACCAGAAATATACTCTATAAACGTGAGTTCAAAGAGTCGGAAATGTGAGGAATACAACACTGCCGTGTCGTGACAAAACGCTGTAACTTTGGCGGAGAAGTTTTGCGAAAATGAGCCGTAAAGTTTTAATTCGAAAATGTGATCTGTATCGTTGCGTGTAGAACCAGTGTAACTAGGCAATAATGGTCAACCAATCAGTTTTCACCAAATTTAATCACACAACATGCATTTACGTAACATTACATGTAACCACGTGTTTCCAAAGTCAAGATACACTGGTTCTACACGATACAGATCACATTTTCGAATGAAAACTTTTAGGCTCATTTTCGCAAAACTTCTCCGCCAAAGTTACAGCGTTTTGTCACGACACGGCAGAACAAGAACATGAAAGTCATTGCCAATTCACCAATAATATTCCCTCAAACCGATGCAATATAATATGTAAGGTTGCATACCAATAAGGATGCAACAACTGAGGCCAAGGAGACTCACAAAGAAACTGGGGAAACTAAAGGAATGTGACTAGTGGGATCGCATGATCGATATTGAAATGTGGCAAATGTGTATGTTGATATCGACATATAGCTAATGGAAAAATGTCAACATGTTCTACTGCCGTTCAGAAATCGTCCCACGTAGGGAAAAATAGGAAACTAACGTTTTAAACTCTGCTATTATATCTGGTGCACTTTCTGGTAAACCGTAACTAGAACACGAATGTATCAATGTCTCCTCTTTTCTAAGATGTTGTCCCACACTCGACACATATGAAAAGAAATCTTTTAATCCATGGTCCAAATTCTGATAGAACGTGAAAGTAGCAAACTTGTATCTTGCCCTCCGTTTTCTGGGTAATATGACGTACTCGAAATATAGGAAAATACCTCCAGAAATTCGTATCTTGCACACAGTGTACATACCAGGACAAAGAGGAAAATGAACCAATTTGGCACATGTATCACTACTGCTTGAACACCATACAAATGGAAAATAAATCGACATGAGAAACAAAACAAAAAAAGTCTGAAAGCTCTGATTGTTTACAACTGTGCGATAAGAATAACAAAATGAAACACACATGCATATCGGAATGCTGGCAAGAGTACTTGCCAAAGAAAGTGGGTACTACTCAAAGAAATGAATACAAAGAAAGTGATGCTCCCTCGTAGTCTCAGGGCTTGAGAGCTCGCTCTCGCGCGCGTGGTCGCAGTTTCAAATCCTGCTTGGAAACCACGGTCTCAGATTCAAAACCGGAGTAGTGGTTCGGATCCCACTTTAAACTGTAGGTCCCACCTGTGCCTAGCCCTGTCGTTGAAAGAGATACTAAACGCCATAACATAAGCAAAAGAAGACGGTGGAGTAAACGCGCACGATGACAGGTAACGCATCGAGGCATTTACAGGGATATTTCTTGCTTGTAATCAAGTAGTCCGGGGTGGAGACACAAGTGGTTCGGATCCTATGTTAAACTGTAGAAAGTCACCCGACCTCACACCGGTGGATTTCTTTTTGTGGGGGGAAATGAAACGGCTTGTGTATGACACCCCCGTGGAAAGTGCTGAGGACCTCGTTGCTCGCATCAATGCCGCTGCTGGGACCATTAGTGATATGCTACATGGAATGCGCCTACCAGACAAGCTGTGCTTCGCCGGTGTCATCTTTGTATTGACGTCAATGGAGAACACTTCCAACAACGTCTCTGAATATTATAGTGTTTGTGAGGCTGTCATCGTACTGCATAGTTTCTTAAAGTGCATGGTACAAGATACAAATAGTGTAGATCCTGAAGCTTATTGTTAATTTTTTTCTAATTGTTAATTGTTCTGTGCCCCCCCCCTTTCTTCAGCTCATTTTCTTTTCTTTCTGATGCCATTCTAGCGTTAGTGGGACCTGTGCCGATTTGTTTTATTTATTCTTCGTTGAAATGTGCACTATACAAATTTGAGGCTTTATTTTCCTATATTTTGAGTGCGTAATATTGTCCCAGAAGAAGTGGGACATGCTAACATATTGTTACTTTCAAGCTGTATCAGAATTTGAACCATGTCTTTTAGAGAGTTATTTCCCATGTTTCGAGTGTGGGACAATGTTCCAGACGAAGGGGGTCGTGGATTCAATTGTGTTCTACTTACGTTGTACCAGAATGTGACTTATGTGTACTAGAACATATTACAGTTATTCTCCTATGTTTTGAGTGTGGGACAATGTTCCAGTATAGGTGGGACATGGATATAATTGTGTTCTTTTTACGTTGCACTACAATACGAACCAAGTGTAATAGCAGCATGTACAAAGTTAGTTTCCTATTTTTCCCACATGGGACGGTACCACAGCTGTAGTGGGACATGTTAACATTTTTCAATTAGCTATATGTCTATATCAACATACACATTTGCCACATTTCAATATCGATCATGCGATCCCACTAGTCACATTCCTTTAGTTTCCCCAGTTTCTTTGAGTCTCCTTGGCCTCAGTTGTTGCATCCTTATTGGTATGCAACCTTGCATATTATATTGCATCGGTTTGAGGGAATATTATTGGTGAATTGGCAATGACTTTCATGTTCTTGTTGTATTCCTTACATTTCCGACTCTTTGAACTCACGTTTATAGAGTATATTTCTGGTCATTTTTCGTTACGTGTTTCCACACATGTGAATCACCTTCCTTCATCTGTTACGCTCTACCGACACTCCAGATGTCTTTCTAGAGCATTTGAATACAAATTCACTACACTAAATACTCAGAACGTCACTGTTGGCCAACATCCGTACCTGGCGATTATGCAACCACACACAACGGGCAAAAAGTTGTCCGCCATTTTGTATTTGTTCCAGATATCGACTTGAGACAAACGAATTATTGTTACCTGGTAGAAATCCTATCAATTCATATCATTTATAGCAATTTTCATTTGGCAGATTATCCGGGAATCCCTACGTTCCTTTAGGGAATCCCTTGCGCGTGCGTGGTAGGATTGTGAAATATGTAAAATTCAATAGAGCTGATACGACTTCTTCAGTGAATTTTTTATCCGCCCTCTTTACGTTGGATAGTTTCCGAACTATTGGCGTCCGAAAGTCATTTTCCCACGCTTTCGGCACCTTGTAGATCTGAAACTATGTCCGATAGCCGAAAGTTCAAGAGAACTTTTTTTCTTGTCTCATTGGCAGGAATCACCTCCCAAGAGTTGTAACACTTATTTTGCAACACCCGATATATATATATATATATATATATATATATATATATATATATATATATATATATATATATATATATATATCGACATTATATATATATATATATATATATATCGACATTATATATATATATATATAATATAAATTTTTCATAGTTCTGTAATATTTGTATGTTTCCTATTGTTCTGGGTCCTAAATGAAAATGTTTTCGTTACATATTGATCTTACTTTTAGTTCATATCAACATTTACCAGAGAATTTATTAATTTTTCAGCGAGCTAAGAGTTAAGGAAGAAAGACAAAAATATTTTTTTATTGTTGTTGTTATGGCGGAAACTTCATAACGAGGAATTACATAATTTATATGGTTTACCCAACATTGTTAGAGTCGTCAAGTCTAGGAGGCTTAGATGGGCGGGTCATGTAGCTAGAATGGAAGAAAGTAGAGACGCTTTCAAAGTCTTGACTGGAAGGCCAATCGGAAAACGACCATTAGGAAGACCTAGGTGCAGATGGCAGGACAATATTAAGATGGATCTCGCAGAGATTGGAATACAAAGTAGAAACTGGATGCAGTTAGCTAAGGATAGAAGTCAGTGGAGAGCTTTTGTGAACGCGGCATTGAACCTCCGGGTTCCATAGGCCATAGAGTTAGTTGTTATGGATATATATCAAGAAATAAAACAAATTGTTAATTTTTAAATGTTATTTTTATTTAACCAGTAAAAACAAACTCACTACTAACTAAACAATATGATGAAAAATAATAAAGGAGTTATTGTTAAATCTTACTAAATACGGTATATCAAGGTATACTCTAACGTTACTCTAATTATAGTTAGAGTACAGTATACTCTAACTATAATTTAGTGAACAAGTATAATCTGAACACTATAAATTGCTTTACCATGTCGCTATAACAATTTCATTATACCTGACTCTAACAGAATTTAATATGAAAAGATTTTAAAAAACGAGCTTATAGTAAATAATATAGGGCTAGATTATTCTGGTCATTGGCATATGTAAACAAGTTTTAATGTGTTCTACCTTCAGATTTTACAGAAGATAAGCACGCACTTATTATTCTTAATGATAAACAGATTTCGCATGTAAAACTTATGAATTTCAAGCAGCATTTGACTTATTTGCTGGCTTTGATCTGAACGGAGCACGTACTTCATGAAAATTAAATTTTGTTATAGAATTTATTATATTTTTAATACTCAACTTTCATCTAAGCAATACTAAATTTATTGAATTTGAAGCTTATAAAATGATAATCATGTCTGTTGTGCTGTGTGGTTGCGAAGAACGTAATCTGAAAATTTTTGAGAATAAAAACCTGAGGAGAATATTCGGACCTAAGAGGGACGGGAACGGAGAATGGGAATATACATAATTGTTTTCAAATCTGTGGTCAGCGGAGCCCTAGAGGGTCGCGAGAGATTGAAAGAGTCCACGAGACATTTTACTTTCATTAAACTTTATTAAATTGTGTTGCTTATAACTAGGATACTGGTACTGTAGACTTATTAAGTACGTTTCCACCAATTGAGAATAATAGAATACCAAAAAATAAAAGGAGGAATAAGTAAATTACCAACCTAGGCTGAAAGATGCATCATCCATCACATATTAGGCTAGGTGAATGTTTAATTCATAATATTAGGCCTAACTGGCATATTATTATTATTATTTTTTAAATATCTCCATTTAGAGTAGTGTTGCTTTGTCATAAATGACACATTTAGTGTTGTAAAATTGTAAAACATTATTTCATTTTCATGATATATAAAACATATTGTAGATTTTCTTTTTGATTGCATAGGGGTCCGTGTAAATCAATAGTCGCTACAAGGGGTCCGCGACATCAGTAAGATTGGGAAACGCTAGAATACATGACTTCATCTGAACCAATATACTTTAATCCAGTGGAAAGAGTTATTGTTTGGAAATGATTTTAAAGGAAATAATTTCAAGAAAGGAACAAAATTTCTCATAACTAGTTTCTAATCCCCCTCCACAAAAATAATGCAGCATTATAACATGTAGCATAATTGTATTTTGTGCGACGTATGGGTAAAATTAAACTTACGAGCTTTGGTATGGGAGCTAAACTTTTTTGTTTTAGCTCGTTGATTCTTCCTAATATAAGCTTTCATTCAGTGTTTGAATTGACACAAGAATTGTTCAGTCTATTTGAATCAATACACAACATATTCTTGTACTTGACAACAATATTCTATGTAGAATCTGTGACAGAACTTGTGATCTGTACGCTACAGACAAGAAAAGTATAGAAATATTTCTTCCTATATTTATTCTCTGTTGAAAATCAATTTCTATGGGCCATTTAAGCAATTATCAATCAGATTCGGGCCATGTCGGGCAAAAGTGGCGCTATAGTCACTATATTCGTTAATACCACAAAAAAAGAAGGGGGGAAACTATGTTGCTTATCAGAATTAGCAACCTTAGATGAAAACGTAAAGTACAAATTTGAATAATATAACACGTATACTGAATTTAGCTACCAGTCTATATCGAAAACATATAAGTCGTTTCTTTAATGTAGTTCAAGAGCATCCTAAAACATCTTTTCTTTTTCACCTCATAGTAGCCTATAACCTCTTCTTTGTATGTATGATAATTTTTGTACAGCTGCCAATACTGCACAGTGTTATTTTTCCTCTGTGTTGAGAACCTCACACTAGTCCCGCTCAATGGTTTCAAGTTTTCCTCAGAGTTTTCTGTGTGTATGTGTGTTTGTTTAATCTTTGTGTGTTGTACGCAGTGATGTTAGTTTGAGGGAAATTTCCCGCAGCGTAGGGAGATATAGCAAAGAATTTTTTAAGGAGGGGAAAAGGGAAATTTTACGAATACGAGATAAAATGTAAGAAAATTTATCTTTTCAACAAATGTTATATTACTAAGCACTGCGGCAGTATGACGAAAGATGGTGGCATTCTTTCCAGAATCCCACACACAAAGTGACAAACTTATTATTATTATTATTATTTGGGGGGCAGAAATGTGCCGCGTTATTGAACAATCTTGTTGCTGCCAACGTAGAAGTAAGTGAAGCAGTACAAATTCTTTAGAACACTAAACTCTCTATTCTCGTTGACGAGAGTACGGACGTATGTTCAGAAAAATATCTGTGAGTTTTACTGAGATACGTTTCTCCTCTTAATGGACGCGTCAGAACAGAACTTTTAGAATTGATCCCATAACGCGTAGCCGATTTTTCTGCAGAAGTTTTCTACGTCTTTAAAGTATGCCTAAACTGCAAAGACATTCCTCTAAATACTATATTATGTATTACAAATGATGGAGCTAGTGTAATGATAGTAACAAAAAATTCTTTTTTCACTAAGCTTCAAGAGGATGTTCAAGATTTTTTTTGTTATGAAATGTATTTGTCATTTTGCAGCATTAGCTGCGAGCAAGACATGTTCAAAATTGCTTAGATCACCACAAGAGCGCCTTCGAGCAGTTTCAAATTACGTGTCGGGTAGTGCTAACAGAAGTAATAACAGAAGATCAAACGCACAAATGCATGTAGATTCGCAATAATGCTCTCTTTAAACATTGATATATAGGAATTTTTTAGCATTTCTGAGGGAAATTTTAACTTGAGTACCTAGCATCACTGGTTGTAGGCTACGTACGCTGATAAATGCTCAGAGGTTTTGTACACGAGTTCAATAGAATTAACCAGTACCAATACATTATAATAGGTATAATACAACAGTTCTATATAGCAGTAAAGGTACTGAGTTTAACAGCAAAAATAGGTTAAGTCCATTTTTCTTTAACAATACTGCAACCTCCTGTGCATGCCAGTGGAAGTAAGAATATTTAAAGTGACTTTCTGGTCGGATCTGCTGTCAGTTGCATTTGATCTCCTGAAAAACAAATGCAGATAATTATAATCAAAATATTTGTTAAAACTTAATTCTTTCGTAACATGCATGTAAAATTGTTAATATACCCACAGAAACTGTGAAACTACATTGAAAAGATTCACTACATTGAAAAGAAAAAGCTGAAGTTTCAAAGTAACAACGTAAGAACACATAATAAATTTCTGCCAATATTCCTCTTGTTCAGGCTGGAAAAATCCTGGACGCCAGGTAGTCAAAGTGATTGGAAATAGAAATCTGGGTTCTAAATAAGTTAAATCAAAAATAAAATTATGAAGGCCCAGATTTGAGAACCCGCGCCTAGCTCACAAGAAAAATTTTCGAGCACTTATCTTGTTTATGATGGTTCTTTCGGCAGCCTGTCTGCCTCTATTCGCTACAGCTTTCTTCAGCTGCAAACCACCGCGATGACCACAAAAGCATTTCCCTTATAGAAACATAGTAAGAAAGTACAGCGCTATATAACACTATTCTTGTAGCATTAAGATAAGAATAATTGTAACAATGGTGTGGGGTGATTACTTGCTAATATGCAGAGTGAATAGTAGAAAAAAAATGAAAGGATGTAATAGGATATGAATATTTTTAAAGGGTGGTGCAGAAAGTGCTTATTTGTAGCCGTAGTATAATAGCATGGAGATTTACGACAAATCTTCAAAATAAAGAAAAGCTATAATACGATAGCCTAGATATTCTCAATCTGTGCATGAACTGATATAGTGCTTAGACTCGAACGTTTTGGGGGCAATACAATAGTAAAGTAATTCTGCTTAAGTGTATAAGTATCTAAAATATTTGTAATTATAGAACTTTACAAATGACCATTAATATATTTCAAACTAGAAAAATAGGTCTTATTAACACGTTACATTTATATACAGTAAGTGTATTACTTATTTTGCCATTTTTCCTTTCCCTATACTACTAAATTTATTTGTAATTTGCAGTAAGAAACTGTGATATGAAAAGATTCCTTGAAGCTTCCAATGCAACTCACAGAGCGATACGGACCTGTGACGTCACGCCAAAACCCTTGTCTGTGCTGCCGTGACGTAAGCAGCTCATTTTCCCATTGTTGGAAGCGTTGTATCTCCGTAACGAAGGAATATTTTTCTTAGATTTTTGGTATGTGGTATATTGAAGACTAGTTCTACAAGATGGTGTCTTTGAATTACAACCTTTGGTCAAAAAGGAAATGTGCATTGTGCATTTAATATTGTCTCAAGAAAAGTTCTCATTCGCACAGGAATTTTATTAGCTTGTTGTAATCAGCATGATTTGGTCTTTCAAATAGCATGCTTAGTTTCTCTGTAGGCTAGTACTTTCTCCCGATCTTCTCTTGTGAGTTGAGTTCAGCAACTTGTTCTGCTTGTTGCATGGGCGCCCGAAACGGAGGGCAGGGTGGGACCCGAGTCCCCCATCTAGCTAAAGAAAATATATTAAATTTCTTAAGATTTTCTAAATACAAATAAAAAAAAAAAATACCAAATGTAATATAGAATCAGGGATTTGAGCCCCCCTCCCCCTAGAAAATTTTCTTCGGGTGCCCATGGCTTGTTGCTCTTAAATCTACGAAAATGTTGCAAAGGATTGGGGTTGGCAAGTCCCATTTGTTACCTACCGTATGATGCAGCAGAAACGTAGGTTGCAAATGAAGTACTGACAACATAGCACAGAGACATGTAATTGAGGGTAATTGACAGTGATTTTAGAAGTTTTCGATATTATGTTGTTCTGCATTGTTTTTCTTTATTTTTTATTTTTAAATATTTTATTTTTATTGACACAACAGGCATTACTGCCCAATTATAGTGTCTACATATGATACCTGAATACATAATGTTACAACTAATACTTGTATACAAAATATTAATACTAATACTTGTATACTTGATACTTGGATATAGAATGTTAGATTAAAATAATATATTCTCCTTGAAAACTATTTTTTTTTTAATGAAATACTCAATATTAGTTTTTTGAACAACTTTTCACAACAATTAAATACGTCTACATCATAAGCGTAGCCATGGGTGGCGATTAGGAGGGGCAAAGGGGGCAGCTGCCCACTTTTTGGAAGTAACCCATTAATGCATATATTTTCATTTGGAAATGTGATTTTTGAATAAAATTTTGAACTTTTTGTATGTATTACTATTTCATAAAAAATGATGCCATATAATATTTTCCGTTGCGTGAGTACGTACTGTTTGTCTCCCCGTGGAGTTAAGAAAGCTACAGATATTGCGTTTTAATTTCCACGGCTCATATACTTCGGATTCCACGTTAATCAGTGAGTCCCGTCTCATACAGTCTAGTTGCTGAAATGGACGTTAAACTCCAAATCAACTAAACAACAATTAATTGCCACCGAAAATAACCCCAAAATTAACCTATTGGAGCACAACAATTCCAGCATACTTTCATTTTTTTAAAAGGGCTGGATATGGTAATCAGCCGCTTTGAAACTAATTGAGAGCACATTTCACCAAAAAAAAAGTCTTACACAAGTTATTCTTTAATTGCACAAAAATTAATAGTTCCAAACATGTATTTTCTTCTTTCTAATAGTAAGGAATATTGATTAAAAAGAGAGTAATAAGAAACTTCTGTCTTTTCCATTGTTTTGCAGTGTAATATACAAGTTAAGTGTTGTGTGTAGGGGTGTACGAGTGTATGTACAATTAAATTTAGAGATTTGAACATAATTCTAGATTCTAGGATTATTTTGTAGACCTACAACTGGAGCATGGAATGATTCTAACGTAAGTATTGTGTTCGGATGTGTTCCAAGAAACTGAAAACTATACCTAATGGACATGAACATGTCTCGGGAAGCTGCAAAAGCAAATATTTCTTTAAATGTCCTAGCATATGCTTATAGTATTTACTATCTTTTATTTTTTAAAAGTAATAGCATACGTTTAATAGCATGTGTGGAATTAAAGATTAAGTTGTTCATTAATCCCCAGTTTCAATATAACTTTTGCAAAACAAGCCTCATTGTTCATTACTATGATTAATATTATAGTGTCTATTTATTTGATTTGCAAATTTGTTATTAAATAGTCTGAGCACAAAATTTTCCGGACAGAATTCTAAAATGTTCATGAGCAAGGAATCAAATCTCTTCTTACATCTTTGTTGTTTTAGAGTACAAAGGACTAGTATCTACTTCCGTTGCTCTTGTCAATTTACTTAATGAAATATGAATTACGGTATTTTAACTGAAAACGATAGTATCCTATTAGTTATACAACTTTTCGTCAAACGAATGGTTAGTAACAACCAGGGAAACTAACATTGATATACAAATATTCAGATCATGTCTTGCCCTCCCCCCACTTTCAACCGTCCAATCGCTAGAACTTTATATTTGGATGTGCTGAAAGAAAACAAATTAAGCACTGTGCTTTTTAAATATCTTTCTAGCTTTGCAATACAATCATTTGACACTTTAACTGTACTGATGTTTTTAAAGGAATATAAATTCCAGTGTTGCAAATTTCTGGATGTAGCTATGTAGTAGGAAAAAATCAAAATGCATAGAAATTACACACACACAAAATGTTCATAAATGTTACAAACAAATATATCAGAGTGCACATAATCTACAACAAGAGATGTCTGTCAAAAAAAGCACAATGATCTTAAATTCATCGATAAACGAAGCTCTTTTCTGTTCCACAAACAACAAGAGCAGGGCTTCCAATCTATCCTACTTCTGAGTTGCTTTTAATTTACTTTTAACTTGAGTAAGCTTGGAGAAAGCTTTCTCATACGTGCAGCATGTGACAGATATAAAAGAGAAGCGCTGTATTACAGAGTAGAGTGCAGAAAATATCTCCTATCTTTTTCCAACCCTTGAAACCATTCCTGCAGCGTAACAGAAGAACTTTCCTTGGATACAGACGATTTTCCTTTCAGAAGTCTTACTTCTGCCGCCAACTCGTCGCCTGACAATTTGATTTTTCTAGCTTAGAGGGCTATTTCTTCATCCTTTACATTCAAGTCAACCAGATTTCCCATGGCATTGATGATCCCAATAGTTTCTTGACTAAATCTGTCATCAAGACCACAAACAACTGAGTCTAAAAGGAGGATAATAGCAAGAATTTTCTCATCACCTCTTCCTTTCTATCGTACGAATACTGCGAGCTTACTGATCTGTCAAGACTCTTTACAATTTTATTCCTCTTCATAGGGGAAATAGAAATCTTCAGACTATCACAGATCTTAATAGCTTCATTGTAGAGTTCCATGAATCGAGATGAGTTTTTCATGGATTGCACAGCATTGCGAGCTGATCTGGCACTAGATACAGCCGAAAGTAGATTTGCATCTGCAGTTCAGAGTAACTTGCTAACCTTTACGATCATTTGTAGAACTGGATGTAGCACTGTGAGACAAAAGACGAATTCAAACGATCTGACTTGTTGCTTTAGTCCATTCCTTTAGTTCTTACATCAGTCTGATGATTATTTTGAGTGATTTCTTCCAAAGCCAAAATAAATGCAGAGTAGTTCTTTTTCACTGCTGAAACAGCTTCAGCACAGCACGGCCATCTCGTTGTTGATAAAGACTTCAGCGTTCTCAAACTTAGATCAATTTTTGGCATACACTAACAAAAGCTGCGTGACATGACGAACTATCTTCAATGAAAGTGTAGAGGAATTGTTCCAAAGCAATCTGGAACTAATCTATTTTCAGGTTGCAGCTACATGAGTCCACAAGTACGAGATTCAAACAATGAGCATAGCTGTGAACATATATGATTGAAGTATTCTTTTCTTTATATTTCATTTGCACTCCAGATAGTGTCCCAGGCATTGTTGAGACTCCATCGAAGCAAACTGAAAGAACATTCTCCCATTCAACACCGAACTCGGACATTACTAGTGTTAACGTGTTAAAAATTGTTTGTGCATCTACAGAGGATAACTTACAAAGAGTCTCTATTGGCATCAAAACATCGAGGAACTGTAGACATCTGTTCATAATTACCATAATCACTCCTTGTACCAAGTAATGACATTTTCAAGTTCCTTACAAGTACATTTTTCAAACTGCGTATTATATCATTCTGAATTTGTGGCTTGAGTAACTGCAGTTTCTGACTCATTAGTTAGCTGTTCTTTCAAAATGGGGACATATTTGGAAATTAAATCAAGTACTGTACATCTAGAAATAATCCCTTGTCGTGTGCTTCTTTATTCTTAGTATGACTTTTCAATGGGCGGCCTCCTTTTGTGACGCAAAGAATTACTATGTTGATTAGCCTCTCCATGATTTGTCGATTTTGCAGTCTTGTTTGTTCTTGCTTGCAAATAAAAGCCTTCTTATACTCAACTAATTGGACGTTAATTGGTTTATTTTTATTGCATTTTGACCAAGAACAAATTTTATTGGTGTCATTTACATTTTTCACGACTTCGACAGCATTCGTTTGCCTTATGTCAGTTTCTGAAACCTTGTGTAATGAATGCTTGATCAATTTGTCCTCTTCTCATATGCATCGTTTGAAGTAAAAACTCTGCAGTAGAAGCAAAATGCAAAATCGACAGCTATGGGCTACTATTGGACATACGCATACACAGGGTGAATATAGAGAGTGAATAAATTGAGTTTTGGTAAACCAAACTCCTTACAAATTGTAGTGTTCTTCCTTTATTTCAGCTGTTTACAAAAATGTTTTTTGTATATATATAAGGTTTAGTCAAATGAGAAAGGCCAATTGTAAATATTCGGACAACAGATTGAGGGAGATGTTAGTGCTGTTTGCCGTTTATATCCAAATATATGCAGGCCATAATAAATGTTATATTTGTTGCGCAGGGCGTAGTGTGGTACGTTAGCAGAGGTTGGCTACTTATAAATGTTCCTTTCACTCCCTCAGGTAAGACGTGGCGCCGTGTGACACATCAATGGAGGTGCCAGTGACCAACATTACCAAGGAATAACAGCGGGGTGTAATACGCTTTCTTTGTGCGGAAGGTGTCCATCCAGTGGATATATACAGGAGAATGCAGGGTGTTGTATGGTTCGAAATGTGTTTCAGACAAAACAGTGCGAAAGAGGTGTCGGCGTTTTAGTGGTGGCAGGGAAACACTAAATGATGATGCGCGACCTCGTATTCCTGTTAAGACAGTTGCTGCTATTGACAATTGCATTCAAACTGATAGACGGGTCACCTTGGGTGTCATTAGTGCTCAAGTACAGGTATTCCATGGCAGTGTGCATGACATTGTGCGCAATAGACTTAGTTACCGGAAGGTTTGTGCTCAATGGGTCCCCAAGTGCTTGACAGAGGAACAGCGACATAACAAAATGGGAATATCACTGAACCATTTGACGCGATATCAGAACGAGGGCAATAATTTCCTTGGAAAGATCATTGCCGGAGATGAATCAATATGCCCATTTTTTCAACCGGAATCCAAACGTGAGAATATGCAGGGGAAGTATGCAGGATCGTCTACACCAAAGAAAATCGGTTTCACAACATCAGTTGCTAAGGTCATGATGACTGTGTTCTTCGACGAGCAGGGCCTCTACTAGTGGAGTTCCTCCCCAAAGGAGAAACAATAAACGCCAACAAATACTGCGACATTCTCTGTCGGCTGCGGCAAGCAATCAAGAATAAACGCCGGGGTAACGTCACAAAGGACATCATTTTATTGCACGACAATGCCGGGCCTCATGTTATTAAACAAACACAGGATCTTTCGGCGTCGTGGAAATGGGAAGTATTAGACCACCCCGTGTATAGTCCTGACTTGAGTCCCTGTGATTTCCAGGTTTTTGGGCCACTCAAGAAACATCTCCGGGCGCACCACTATTGATCGGATGAAGTGCAGCAAGCTGTGATAGAGTGGTTCCATACTCATCCAAGGAGTTCTTCGAGGGCATTCATAATCTCGTGTCACGGTGGTATAAGTGTCTCAATAGCAATGGTTATTATATATAGCTCTATCCAGTAATAAAGTCTGTACATGGAAATGGACCTATTCATTTGATTGCATCTCATAAAGTCTTGAAATATAAAATAGAACTCAAAGCAAACTGCATATAATACATAAGAATACGTTACTTACCCCATATCTTCCTTGTTAATCCCTCCCCAAGTAGATACAATCCAATTCCGTAGACAGTATTACCTTCAAGAAACATAAATCGTCCCAAAGGTGAAAGACTATTCACAAGTGGGTAATGCCAATTTTGAGTTACGTACGACACAAACCACAGCCTAAAATTGGAGTTTTTGTTTTAGAACATTACAATAGATAATAAATATAAATTATAAAAATCTACATTGCTAATAATTATATTTATTAATATTTTTAGATTATAATTAAACTCTGTTTTGAACATATTTAAGATATTTATAATTTTCACATAGTTCGCGGTGAATTTTTTTTCATCGTATCCATTTCACGAGTTCCGAACATAAGGAACTGGTTCCCGAACACGAATGAATCTATATAAATGGTGTCCCAAAACAAGTGAGAAGTTCTCTCGTGGCTATAACTGTAAAATAAACACATTACTCGCTAAAAGCAGTGAAGAGCAGACATACAAGAACATGAATTTTATTCAATTGTAAGCTTGTATGAGTGTATTAGTTATGCTTTCATTTAACACTTTGAACGCCGAGCTATTTTTAGTGAATCTTATCTTCAGGCTTTTTTTAAAAATGAATTTTTATAGTCAGAAGTGCAAATTATTTTTACATTTTAAGTTGTTGTTTTCAGAAGCCGTAGGCAATGGTTATATATTACACCGAGAGGCCTTCTCTTCCGGAATTGAAAATTGAAAATAGCTGAGGGAATACTTAAATAAAGAATACAGAAGTCGATAAACTCCTATATTATCAATACACTAAACTGTATTATTGTAACCAAAAGATATTTGGAAAGTCAGTCTATATTTTAAAACTTAATTTAATTTAATTTAATCTCTACAAAAGTTATGATTATTTTGCCAATGTTGTAAATTACAAATTTGAAAGTAATTTTTGGCACAACGCTCCCAAAGGCCTACTGAGGAATAAAAAATGTAGGTGGCGTATTTAAAAACGTGGGTTACTTGCGTAATTCCTGTAGTTTTTGGACTTAACGTACAGCAGACGTATAACTGAGAACTCATGTTTTATAATACTTTCCGTATAAGTGTTCCGTCTATACGTACTTTCCGTAAGAAAACAATATAGGCAGTCAGGATGTTACATACAATTGAACGTATATAACATATAACTGATGAATGTAACGTAAGTATACGCATGTGATATACGGAAAATTGTTAGACGTCAGACATCCTACAACGGCATGATGTAACATCTAAGGGAAGTGCGTATGTAGCATATGGATAACGTATGCTCCATACTGTTTCTGTAATAACCATGAGAATTCCGTATATTTGTACAATATACCGCTGTCTGGAGAACGAATTTTTCTCAGTGTGTCTATATTTTACAGCGCTCACAAAATCTAATTAATAACCAAAATAAAATCAATGAATTACCTTGAAATATTTACATATTTTTTCTGGAATAATACACAAAATAGTTCGTGTATTTTGTGAATTTTAATCGGAAATAAATTTTCAAGGTTGATTTACCTTATGTTACAGCTATACCGGTATAGCTTGGGCAGTGTCTCTGTTGTTCAACATCAAACTAAAGCAGCACCTTGATAACCTTCGAAATTAGTGTTGGGGGTTTTAAGCTGGTTATCTGCCCATTGGTGTTAATGTATGTGATAGATGGAATCATGGATTGAATAATTTCAAGAAGGTAAAAGTTCTTCTCAATACTATATTTGCTTTAAGTGTGTCGGTTTATAAGCGACAATTCAGAAAGACGATTCTTAAAATAATAATTTTATAGTTTTTTAACACTAAGCTAGGGGGCATTGTTTATGGCATTTGAAGATCGCGCTCCGAGTTACCTTTAAACGATGTTAGCACATGAAAAGTACTGCGATTTCGCCACGTCTTTGTACACACACTCACGCCAGTTTAACACGAAAGAAGCGATTTACTCTTCACTCTATTTTTCACACCTATTCATCTGCTCACACTGTGTGGGTCACGCTTTAATTTCTTACATGATTCAATTTATTGTGTTTCGTTTTAAAAATGTTATAATTGAAACAAACTTTTACATAAATGACATAATACCTCCATCTCTGACCAACTGGTATAGCATCTTACCAGTAACTGTTCTTTCCTGGAGTCAGTTCAATCCTAACTATAGTGTAAACTTGAATTCTGTCCCTTTTCCATTTTCCCAACGAAACTCTAATGTATTATGTTCAATATCTTCTTTTATAGACATTCAGTAATAATAATGATAGAAAGATAAAAGCTATGGTGATTTGCAAGAAGCGGTCGGTGTAAACATGTACAAGTAGGAGGGAGAAAATAGAAAGGTGACTAGGATTTGATACCTGGGTGGGTAGTATCATTAGTGTTAATATGAAGTGTGAATGTGAAATTGAAGCAAGAATAGGAATGATGAAAGAAGCATTTAGGAGGAAGAAAATACTGTATTGTGTGTCTTTGAATAAAGAGTGGAGAAAAAGACTCATAAAATGCTTACGTATTGAGTGTTACACAGTATGAGACAGGAACGTGGACATTTCGCAAAAGTGATTAAAAAAAAAGACTCGAAGCTTTCGAATTTGTGGATGTGGAAAAGAATCGAGAGAATTAGCTGGATTGAGGAGAAAACGAATGAGAAGGTGTTAGAAATGGTGGGAAAGAAAAGAACAATTTTAGATATTATTGAGAAGAGAAAGAGAAACTGGTTGGGACATTGGCTAAGAAGGAAGTGTATCATCAGGGACGTGCTAGAGGGTATGGTGGCAGGAAAGAGAGAGAGAGAGGATGAAGGAGGCTACAGTTGATGGACGATATTAAAACGAAAAAATCGTACGTGAAGACGAAGAGGTTACTGAAGACCGTGGTGCATGGAAGCGTCTCAGTTACGGTGACCTCCCAATAATAACACCCTATAATATCTATAATAAAATAATAATAACAATAAAACCTCTGAGCCTAGCGATGGAATGATACCACGTGCCCTTATCTGTGGGTACTTGAGCGTACTTACCATACGAAATAAATGTTACAATAGATCGTGAAATATGATATTCCTTTGAGTCTGCTGGGATACTGATGATTCTGGAGAAATAGTTCAAGAATCGCAAACACTGAAATATTCGTGTGGGCAGCATGGTTCATCACCGAAGGAATGTAATCATCTAAGACTGCTGGGTACATATATTCACGGTCCAAGAAGAACAAAATCCAAAACATTGTTCCAATGGACTGCAAAAGAGAGGGAAAAAATTGAAAATTATGCACGTAATTATTATAACAAGAATTTTATTCTAAACTTAAAGATATGAAATCCAGAATAACAAGAATAACAGCTAAGAGCAGAAACACAACACTTTGTCATAAATATTTTTGCAAACACTAGAAGAAAAATGTTGTTGTTAACCCTATTTTAATGTGTTTTGGAAACAGCAGAATTTTAACATATTACCAATCCATCCTAAAAAGACTACTACGCTAAGGAAGAGGAGACATAACGTGAAAGTCTTATGTAGATGGTGCTCTTGCCACTCTCAAGCGAAGTCTGAAATGACACCCCTGAGCTTGTCTCATGAAAACATTCGTTATGGAATCAAAGTCTAGAGCAATGTTACGTTTACATTTTAGAATAGTACTAATATCGACCGGTTGGATTGGATAGGTGAGAAAATTATGTTGTTCAAGAGTATGGAGGTAAGATGGTCAAAGAGAATCAACAGTTATGATGTTACGTCGGTTGATGGATGATCGTAGGCGAGCTAGTGTGTGACAACCAGGTAGAGGAGTAAAGATATCTTAGAACAATGAAGCCAAAATATTGTTATCTGTGTCCGAGGTGACTGCTTGATCATTATGAACAATGGAGGTATAGTATACGAGAAGCTGCTCCAGTTCCGAGAATGTTACAAATGTGAATCCAGTGACGTTTCTTATATACAACTATACAACTATGCGTTATCCGCAGATATTGACGATGGAGGCAGAGAGCTACCAGGTGACCTGTGGATCGATATGCCCGATTAGCTCGACGAGAGATGGAGATTAAAGGTAAATATTGTGGAGACAATTTCGGTTTATGAGATTCGATTTGAATTGTTGAGATTCGAAGGCTGATCAACCGTAGTAAGAATATTAACGGTGTGGCTGAGTTCATGTTACATTCTAATCATGGCAAGAGAAGTAACTGCAGTGTGTAGGTCGCAGAGATATTGATTCCCGTTTGTTCGTTGCTAGCAAAACACTTTCCAAGGACTTGGTCTGGACAGAGAGGCAGAATAACAGCGGAATTGGAACGATTTTTTTTGCGAGATAGTTTGAAGGGATTGTGATGGTTAACAATCTTTGAGAGGGCTACACCTTTTTTAAGAAAGGTAGTTGAGAGGAATATCATGGGGTTTGAGGTATTAGTGAGTGGGCTACAGGATGTGTTATTTATTTATTGAACTTTATTTCTTAACATCTCAGTGTGAAGGTCATTATGACCTTTGGACTATAAACATACTTATGGTGGAGCTGGAACATAAACCAAGTACAGACGTGAGAATAGGTATACAAAAAAGTGTATGATATAGAAAAGAGAATAGGGAACATATACAAAATAACAAGTGTGGGAAATCTGACGGAGAAAGTATAGTAAAGTCAAGGAGCAGATAAACAGACATAATGAAACTGGAATATGATATGAAGCGCACTTGACACCACAACACAACAGAAAGGTCTATTACAAAGAAAAATCCGGTTATTTTCTGTTTAGGGCTGCTCTTGTCCAATTGAGACGTGTTGAATCCTGTTAGTGAAATAGTATCACTGTGCATGATATGAGGCGAAAATATATGAGGCGGAAAAACATAAGTGAGAATAGCGCGGACAAAAGTCTTACATGTATTGAAAACAATATGTGATTTGAGATCCAAAGTTACGCCGATTAATCGTTTCAGTAGGTTCAGGCGGTTATAAGCTTTTAGTTGTAACATTATTGAAATGCTGTTTCCACGTTAAATGATGATCAAATAATAGACCTAAGTATGTAACGGTTCAGGTTGGAATGATGCGTGTATTATGTACATGAAGTGACCAAAGAGATGGATTGTGGTAGACTTTGTTACTTTTATAGGGTGGTATGAATATAATAGCTGGAGTTTTTCTGATATTAATCTTGAGTTTCCATTTAGAATACCAATGGGCGAAATCATAGATGTCGTAATGAAAGATAGATGTCGTGAATAGTTTCGCTAAGAGCGAGAAAGGGTGTATCATCAGCATATTGAAACAGATGGACGTCAGTAGGTACATGTAGAAGATATGCAACATAAAGGATGTATACTTAATAGTGAAGAAAGGACAGAACCTTGAGGAACACCACACACGAGAAAAATTGGATGTGACAGCTGCTCGTTAATGGTATTATAAGAGATGGAACAGATAAGAAAATAATAAATGATGCGAATGTAGACCATCGGAAACTAAAATTTAACGAGCTTTTAAATTAGCGCTATATGCCAAATCTGGTCGAATGCTTTCTCAAGATCAAAAACAACACGGATAAAACAAGATGGTTGAAGTGATTTGTTATGAGTTCTGTGAGATGAAGTATAATTAATTGTTAATAGAAAATGAAGGACGGAGTTAAGCTTGCACATTGCTTTCAAAGGATGTCATAAGTATCTACTAACTGACATTGAAAATTTATATTTTTTATGATTAAAGCTTTATCTGGTATATTTGACGTTTGTACAAAGTAAGAACAATATATTGTATTTCCTGTAATCTGTCGTGAGTTTCGTAATCGTATTAAGTTTCTAACAACTTTTATATCAGTAGAAATGCTCTCATCTATTGTTTCCTCTTCGTCGCTGACTATATTTCGTTCCTCGTAATCACTCATAAATAATAATTCGTTTAATAAGATCAAAAAGTTATTTTTTTTTTAAATATAAGTAGTATTTGGCAACTGTATATAAACCAACACTAATGGTGAGTTATTGAAATGACTCCTCATCATGTCAGATGGTTGATTTAACGACTGCCATTTAAACATTACTCCAAATTGCGATGAGTTGAAGTAGCATCAGGTACATATCAAAATTTAACACTACTTGGGTGACACCGAGCCAAAGTCTTTAATTAAGATGACCACTACTATTACTACCACTACTACTACTACTACTACTACTACTACTACTACTACTACTACTACTACTACTAATAATAATAATAATAATAATAATAATAATAAAAACTTACCATTGAAGTGGGGAAGGCAAGGGATGTGAATACAATATCCCGAAGTCCCCGTAAGCCATTTTTGCTTTTTCGTGTATCTGGTTGGCTTTCTTGTATATCGTTGAGCAATGCAATGCAGAAGTAAACAAACTGAAGTACCTGAAAATAGATAACAAATATAATGATGAGATTACACAACAATGAAATAAACTTCTCAGGTTTGTTAACTTATTTCGTAAATAGTAGTGTACGTATTTACGATTTTGTTTCGGGGGGGGGGAGGATTTGCTAACTTTAGTCCTGGAAATGTGAAAATTCTGCAAGATATTTCATTTATTTTAATTTAGTAAATAAAATTTCGGGGGAATTAAGCCCGGAAGCCTCCACCTAAATACGCCACTGTATCTAATAGTTGTTAATTAAACATTTAGTTAAATATAAGGACAATCTAATACGAGATATCCCTTGTTACACGTGATCTCACGTTACGCGCTTACGCAATTTAGAAAAAGAAAACAGGGCCGCGGTGGCTCAGTGGTAGAGCGTTCACCTCTGGTGCTTGGGGTCTCGGGTTCGATCCCAGCCCCCGCCAAGTGAACTTTGTGGTGGCCAAACACCGTGTGCGTGGGTTTTCTCTGGGTTCTCCCGTTTCCTCCCACTTTCTTCATTCTACCATTTTCATTCATTACTCATCATCACCGTCTCCTTTAGCCTAACCGGCATAACCGTGGGACGTAAAACTCAAAGATTTCATTTTTTTTCGCAATTTAGAAAAAAAGCCATGAGAAAATTAAACAGTAACTTTTCCTTCGGTTCACGGTTCGTATTAAGCAATATTTTCTTGAAATGAATTAATCGTGCAATACATGGGGTACTTGCAGGGCCGCATTTCCCACTAGGCCCGTTCCTAGGGCGCAAAATTTTTGAAGGACGCAAAATTTAAAAGTCAAGTAATATTTTTTTAATTTTTCATGTGAAAAAGGTAATAAAAGAATCAAGAGTAAATAGAAAATGTTTTACATTTGATAGAAGCGTCGTGCACTTCGAATTTATGCAGTAATAAATACGTAACAGCGTAAGAAATATGAAAATAATTCAGAACATGTATGCCATTTGTTATTTTTTGTTACGTAGTTGTAGCTGTAGATCTACTGAGTGCTATTTAACTGTAATAAATTGTTAATTCACTAGTTATGCATAATTGAATTAAGTTTTATTTTTAAGTTAGAAATGAAGGGGGTGGAGAAATGTGTAATTATTGGGGGCGTCGACAGCAAAAGTGCTTAGGGGCGCTGAGCTCCTAGATGCGGTACTGGGCACTAAGGCCTGTGACAAACATCTTGGCATTTCAGCTAAACGAATAAAACGCAAGCTCTGTCGCGACGTTGCAAAGTGGTAAAGGGGTGGTAAAGGGTATGGGTAAGCAGATAAACTACAGCGCGATCAGGTGGCAGGGGATAGACGTGGATGTGTGCAAAATAAACGTGGCCATACCGCTGCCCTCTCATTTGCTAGCAGCATTTAAAGGGAACTTGGAGAACCGCCTTCAAATGCCAAGATGTTTGTCACGCCGTTTAGTATATAAAACTGAAAGTGATCTTGTGAGGAATCGCATCTCGGGAAATTTAAAATCCCATGAGCCTGCCAAGTTAGTGTATAGACTTCTCATTAAAAGTAGGACCGTTTATGAAAATTCCTGCTTTAAGGGAAAAAAATAGACATTTTCTACAATTATTTTTGCTAAATTGACAGCGACGTTGTCTATTGTTTGTGATCATATCGTAGAAGAATGGCCGATCCTTTGAAATGATTTTTCTAACATACTTAGTACCTATCTCAAACTGGGATTTTATCATGTTTCTTCTATTAAAGAGTCTATCATAAGGAGAGTTAGTGGGTTAAAATGTTATACCAATAACTAGAGATCATTACACTATTTTATTAAAATATGTTTCCTAAGGCAGAAGCGGATTAACCCCTTTCTGCATGATTTTTTTTCTTTTAGCGCAAAAAAGGTAATCAGTATCGGAAATCCTCATATGGGAACTTGAAAAATGAATTAAAACTTGAATTTTAGATTTTTCACTTAATTCCGACGAGAAATAAGTAAGTTTCATATATGTCACACTTACAACTCACAAAGAACATGCCAGATGATACCAAAATCTCACACAGCAGACAAAACAGTCATTTGGTGCCTTTGATAAATCACACAAAAGCTAAAGTAAAAAAAAGGGTATGTGCCATATATGGCATGGCATGCGGTAAGGGGTTAAATATTTTCCATAAGCTTGTTCCTCTTGTGCGACTAAAAATGTTATTTACCTTTAAGCCATGAAAGGTTTAGAACTGAGAGTGATGGACCATTATTGATGAGATGAGGAGGACAAATTTGACTACTAACGACGATAATGAACCCCTGGAAATAATTGAGCTGGAACTGGGAGTGGAGGATTTGAAACTGGAGTGAAGGATCCTCTACGTCTATAGTTATTTCTGAATTTCATTGATGTAGAGTAAAACTGAAAGTCTCTGTCTCATATGAAGGTTATTGTGGCAGTGGTATAGGAGCTTCCCTGGAACTGGAAGTTCAGGGTTTGGAGAAAAGTCAAAACTTTCAGATTTGGAGAAAAATATGTGTAGCGTGAAGCTAAAATTTCTTGTTGTTTTACCGATGTTGCAGACTGCGGAGCGGACACAACAGCGGTCGAAGTGAGACGGCATGCGATGGTATGCCATACCGCCTCTGGTTTTTCAGTGATCGACACATACCGCCACTAGAGAGTAGATGCCAAATACCTTTAATAAATCCATTGTTATACACAGTAATTGGCGATAGCTCTGCATGTAAAAATATTTTATTTCTTATGTAGAAATAATTTCTAAGTTGACAACACCGACATGTTTGTTATTTTTTCTTACTTTTCGTATTTAAAATGAAAGAAGTTCATCTATTTTATATCTTGTTGTGCCATATTGAATTCTTTCTTTCATATATATGTGTACGTGTCTTCTTGCCTTAATGGATATAAATGTTGTGTTTTGAGCATGGCGGATTTAGGGATAGTCTGCTATGGGGAACGGATCTTCCAAAGTTTTGGTATACCCGTCAGTTGTGAGTGGGCACTCCAAAAGTTTTCCCGCATGAAATTCTTAATATAAAAATTCGGTTTTTGAGCATTTTCGTGTATAATTCTCTACAATACAACATGATTTTTTTTTTTAGTGTTGATGAGGGATAACAGCCTCTCCATGCTCCCCTCTCCTCCCCCTCCGTAACTAAAAAGAAGCTCTCTAGAAGATTTTAGTCATTATGTAAATAGAAATGCAATCTCTTAGGCAACCTATCCTCACTGTATTTCAATATTTAGATAGCCGGTATGCCGATTCAATACTTATCGTAATAAAACATACAGCCTCTGCTTTTTTTCCACTTCGAACACTGGGACACAACATTAAAAATTGAAACCGACAGGACAGCGAACAGCAAGTGTGAAGTGAAATGGTTTTTATGAGTGCAAAAGCGAAAAGCTGTCAGTCGCGGCGACGGCGAAGGCACATGAATATCAAAAGCAAGCATTGATGTTCCAGTGGTGCCCACCCCCCTTATGTCCATGACGCACCCCCCCCCCTTAATTGTCTACCCGTAGGTGTTCTTTCATGAAAAAATCTTCTTTTCGATTAATTTTTACACTCCCTCAAACATATTTATACATATTTTTACCCCCCCAAATATTTCAATGACGCACTTTGCGTCATAGCCCCCCCCCCTTGTGGGCACCCCTGGATGTTCAATGCACAATTATCTCTCATTTAATCATGTCTTACCTGGCTTAAAACGCTTGTGGACCACAGATGATTTAAAATGTAAAACATGCTGAAATGGTTTTAAAACATAATTATGGGGGCAAATCATAATAGATACTTATTCGTTATTAATACAGACAAAGATACTTTACGAAACGAATGTGTCAGTTCATAAATTGCAAAACATACAGAGCCCATACAAATTTGGAAGAAATCTTTTAAAGTCTTCTTCTTTGTATCAACTAGGACGAAAAGTGTTTTATTTTAATGTGTAGACTTGTTTCTAGTTTTTCATGTGCTTTACACGTCATGGATTTTCTTTTTACTTGTAATTAACAAATCCTTGTTCTGCTGCATAGGCAACTCCATATCTACATATGAATTCTGTATAGGGTGTTTTAAAACAACACTGACAACTTTTAGATGACGATTCCTGACACCAAGATAAGACAAAGTATAGACACACAAATGCTTCATTTCGCAGTTATAGGCTGCTGAATACATGAAAAAACCAAACTTTAAAGGTCCATAGCTCCCAGACTGTGGGATCTACTTTAGTCGGGTCAAGGCTTCACTTAAGAACTAGTATGTGCTCTATCCAAATATCCATGTTTCAGAATCCTTCGGTAAGAGGGAGTTGGTAAATATTTCAAATTATATGCCTGTAGCCAAGCTTCCTCTATAAAAAACTGTTGCGTACCTTAGAATTCTGAAACATATTTTTGGATAGCACACATATTAGTTCCTACGTGAAGTCTTGACCCGACTACGATAGTTCCCATAGTATTGGAGCTATGTACCTTTAGACTTCATTTTTTCATATTTTCGGCAGACTACAATTCCGAAATGAAGGATTTCTGCACCCAGGTTCCTCTATACCTTTCGTCTTATCTTGGTGTCAGGAATCATAAACCTAACGTTATTGGTGTTGTTTTGAAACACCCTGTATATGATGCTTCAATCAGCTTCCGATCATTTACTACTACGGATCATCTTACGAAAACGGTATTGGATGTCCTAACACACTCACACAAAGAAACTCTTTGTTTTATATAAACTTACCATGAAAATACAACAAAAAGATAAAAAAAAATCATAACAGCTATGTTCTTGCTCCTCTCTAATTTAACCAATGTCAAGATCACATTTCTTTCACAACGTGCTTACATAACAATTTTTCCTCCTTTTTTTTAAATACATAAACTCAATACTATTATGTGTTATGAGTCAAGGCTACGGGAAAAATACATATTTGTCTTTTTTGTTAATAACTTGCAATTTCCCACGTTATATAATAACTTATTTTAAATAATACAGCTATTATAAATTTTTGAGCATGAAAAACTAAACATAATTTTGTTTTATTTTCACATAGAAAGAGTAATGAAAGCTAAAACTCGTAGAAGGTTTAACAAATGTTTCTTGACTCTTGTTCAGTAGTGTCATTTCAAATCTTGCCAAGGGAAGGGGGCCAGGTTGTCCATGGATATAAGAATGTCACGTTTTATATTGGTATATTTCTACATAATTTATTAAAATAACATATTTTTGAAACTCAGGGGGCTTTTGCCCCTTGCCCTCTCCAAATGACGCCCTTGCTCTCATTCACTGCCTAACAAATTCTATAAAGGTAACCAAGAAAGTTCTGTCGCTTTTTCATCCACCACCTTCTAACATCGATATGTCACCTAATACGTACCTGGAAGATCAAAAATAGTCCCCATCAGCATCGACGACCCTCTGAAAGGCTATGGATTCCATCGCGGTAGAACTTGGTGGGCCATGAAGTGAAGAATGTATTAAGTGCATTTTGCACCTCTACTAGGGATTTGAACTGGCGTCCTCTAAGGTAATTGTCCAAAGAATGGAACAGGTAATAATTGAACGGTGCAATGGTCCGAGAAGTATGGCGGATGCAATAGTGTTTCCAATCCAAGGCGTATAATGGTGTCCCGGGTCATCCTAGCCAAGTGGAGCTTAGCGTTGTTCTGTAACAGGAGAACCCCTTCGCGATTCAGAAGTGCTGGCTCCAGTTTTGAGTTTTTATTGAACACGGCTCACAGTTGCATTGATGCTATGATCAGCTGGTAACCGCGCGATGCCGTGGGTAGTCCACCAAAACACACATTAGAACCTTCTTCTGGTGCAGTGCTGGTTTCTGTTGTTTTGGAACCGGTTCATGGATGCTAACCAATGATGACGGTGCCGTGGAGCTTCGTATAGGACCTGCTTCTCATCACATGTCAACACTCTCTCCAGAAATGGTTCCTTTCTCAGACGAGACAGCAAAGAAATACAAGTGTCTGCTCGCGTTGCCTTCTGGCTCGGAGTCAAATCATGTTGGACCCATCGACCCAACTTGTAGTGCTTCCCAAGTCGATGGAGGTGCTGCCGAATGGTTTCTCCACTCACACTAAATTGTAGTCCCAGTTCCTCATATTTCTGACCACTGTTCGCCTCAATTGCTGCTTGAAGATCTTTATTTTGTATAAGAATACATGTGTAGGTCTTCCGCCACGTAGTGCGTCTTCGAGTGTTTCGTCACCGTCCTTAAACTTGTTAAACGACCGCTGCACTATCCGTGTAGTCACGACACCCTCACCAAAGGCCTGGTATATCTTCCGTCCCGCTGCAGCGGCATTTGATACTAGTTCGAACTTGTATAGTATATACGCCCTTATAACGCTCTGTGGAGGTCTTATGTTCACGGTGTCCTCTGTCCTTACGCAAGTTTACGGTGTAACCGAACTGCCACAACCGGGTAGTATGTTGGATATACCCACAACAACAACTGACCTTCGCCTTATATCCATTCGCATTCAACTCACGGTGTGAGGGCCAATTGAACACAGACCTCCACAAAAAGCGACAGAACTTTCTTGGTTACCTTTATAGTAGGCCTACGTCAGTATTAGTCTTAAAAACATCCAAATAAACAAAATGAATTTCGTTTCAGAACGTGAAACTACAATCGATTTCTAAATTATGAGAATCTAATGTAAGAGCCGGAAGTGGTAGAACTATACTTCTGGTTTCAATAAATCAGTAAAGTAATTTAATCTCTTCCCAATGGCATAGGCAGAAAATCCTCATGGGATACTAATAATTGTCATATAGAGATCCCTATCTATTAAATAGAAACACCTAGAATTGGAAACCCGTTAGATGTCTGGGTGGACAACGGTCATGCGGCGAACGTTGACAGTAGTGTTTGAGGGAAACTCAGTACTACGTGAGGAGCAGTAGAACAGCAATGTGCAGTGAACTGAGCAGACGGTAATAGTATAAGTTGGGCAAAGAAAGAAAATTGTTGGCGCTCGTTTATATGTGGCGCGTCCTTAACGAAAGTAGCAAGTGTGTTGAGTGTGCAGGGAGAGACAATGTCCAAGGTGTCCAAGGCACGTCCCACAACTTATGTCGATAATCACAATCCGCCTCGAGTAACAAGACATGGATATACGAAGTTGGTGAACGGGCGAAACTGCTGATAAGGAACTATAACGCTTTATTACGACGTCAGTGGTGTCGTGAAAATGCAACATAGGCCGATGGTGACTGGAAAAGTCTCATATGGTCGAATGAGCTATTGTTTATGTTATTTTAAATCATAGACCGCGTTTATGTGTGGCGGACATCCAAAGTAGAGTATGATCCACAGTGTCTTTGCTCAACCGTGAAACATGATTGCTGCTATATGATGCTGTGGGCCTCACCATTAAGATGTTCAGTGGGTTCTGTGCTGACGGTTAAGAATCACGTTATTGCGCGTGATTAGGTAACGTATTTAGGGGACCATATGCACCCTACCGTCCAGATTTTTCCGCATAATGAAGCCATATTCTAGAATGAAAAATGTGAGCATTCACGTAGCTGGAGTTGTTGCGGCGTTTGAGAAACATCGGGATAAATTTGAACACCTCCTTTGCTATTGTTAGCTGGCTCAAATGTTGATAGGATTTGTAACATTAGAGCAGTAATGAAACATTCCTTAAGTCCATATTCAACATTTAACAAGTACCTTTTCTTAGTATTCATAGTTGAGGAACAAGTACTGATAGACATGTTGCTGCAACAGATGATCAACACAGAATAATGTCATGTAGTTTCAACTTACTATCTACATGATCTAGTTCCTCTTGTGAAAAAAACTCCAGAACAGGTATATATCATGAAAATTGTCTTGAATAGTTTTCACTGTTTCCAAGTGGCCATCAACCTCTTAAGCCTTTGACCTTTGTACAACTGTGACACTCGATGTTAAAAAAAACAAAAGAAAAAACTGTAGAGCAACTTGACTAATTCAAAATACTCTTTCACATTAGGGATCGCTGAGCAAGTATGAATTATTGCAATATGAAATTGATGATTATAGCAATTAGCAATATAAGGATTTCTTAAAAGCTCTTTCCCTAATGGCTTGTGCACATCTCCATTACATCCTGGCATCACATTAGCACCGTCATAACACTGATAAATTATTTCTTTTTTTCGAAATCCTTCTTTTGCAAGTTTCAAAGACTATTTTTTTAAATGTATACCTTTAGATGATGAATCCGGCAATTGAAAAGTACCCAATAAACCTTCGTGTACTTTTCCTTCTTTCACAAATTTCACAAGCTCTGACAAATTTTCTACACTACAGAAGCCTCGTGTTTCACATACTTTCAAGGTGATGTCTGGTCACTACGTGTGTGTGTAAACTTCTTTCGGTACATTATTAGTATCCACATCTTAGTATTATGTGTGGTATGTTTTGGATCCTTATCGTACAATTATAAGAAGTCCCTATTAGGATCCATTTTTGCAGCTCTTTCCCGAAGATTGCCATTTAAAATATTGAAATAGTTCTTTTGGTTCATCGTTCCTTCTACAAAACACAAATTACCACCCCAATAGCGCTCATTGGCAGCCAAACAAGCATAGATCTTCCAGCGTATTTCACTATGGGAGTCGATTTTTGGAATCGATCTCTGTTATCTTCATTCTTCGCATAGTTATTCTCCCATTTGACCCAAACAAGTTGTACTTAACTCTCGTCAATGAAAATAACTTTGTTTCAAATGTCAAGAGGCATATTTACGTCCTTAAGGCGAATTCTAGGCGTTTCTTGCGATTACTGTTATATAATCCCCCAAGTTTTGTTTCTTGAGATACGGGAATTACAGCATGTTATTTTCAAAGCATTCCTCAGTTTAGCCAATAATACATTTACTCGTCGTCTTTCCAGCTCATTTGCTACATGAGAAGCACTTACATTTGGATTAAGTTTGATAGTATGAAATATTATGTTCTTGTATCTATTTGATAGTTCTTCTGGGCGATCACTCCGACATTCGTTTTTAATTGACTTCGTAATGCTGGATCTATCTAATATCAACTGCATCATTGAGAGAAGTCGTTCCATGATTTCAGATATTTCAGATATCGATTTAGTCTAATTGTGAACCCTGATAATATTTTTTTTTATTTCATTCTCCGTTGTTTCTTTTCCTTTGTGCCCCATCTTACCTTTTTCTAAATGTTTGTGGTGAACGGAGACCGACAGATAGGTTGATACTTATGTCAGCAACACTCTGACGCACCAATGCAAGTGTAATCACACTATACTAATGCCACATTGACTTGATCCCTAATCTTCCGTTGCAAGCGCTGCTATCGGCTGAAGGAATTCCACTCGCTTTTTCTCGTTTAGCAACAGCTGAACCCTTATTGGCTCAACGCGTGAGTGTGTGAGCTTTAGTTCGCATTTTTACCACTGCTCAAGACATTTTGGCAGCACAATGACAGTGCCCAGCAGATATTTTTATTATGAACAAAACTACGGTGTACGAAACCTTTTCCCGAGAGGAGTAAGACGTGAAACCAGTAAATTACACTGAATAGGTGGCGCAACTAGTGAACTAATGGTGCAAGATAGTGTGGACATAAATGCATAATGTTCATATATATTACATATATTATCCCAACTTAATTTAGTCGTTAAACAATCGTAAACAGTCGTTCATTCTTTAAAAATAGTAACTGTACGAATACTTTTTCGAGAATGAAAAGAAATTTTTAAGCTTTACGTCCTACGGTTATGCCGGCTAGGCTAAGCGAGGCGGTAAATACTTTTTTGAGTCACTTTTATATGTTCAGTTTAGCCTTGTGAGATTCGAAAGGACAGCTGAACAAAATATACGATTTAATTCAGAATATAATATGTTCTGATGTAAGACTTACAGAATTTGTTCTAAAAGCTTTTGTCAGTCAAACCACGTCTAGTGTAAGTATCAATGAATAATGTTGAGATCAGGTTAAAAGTCTTTTTTATTTATGTTTTGGTTCTTTGGTACACGCCCTCCCCGTTTCCTTAAAATTTCCCCCCACTTTAGACCCGAAATGATGAAAACTAGGTCCGATCGATGAGCGATATTCATAAACTAAGATATCAAGCACTGACATAAAACATATCAAGCACTTGGAGAGCACTAATCATTTGTTGGGACGCGTGCCTTCTCGTAGCTTCCCCCCAAAATGTTTCTACCCTTTCGCTCCCCACCCTCAAGAAATTAAAGTTGGCTTCGCCACTGGAGGGAGACATACAGGTGGCCCATTTTAATCTTTCCATGGAAATACTATCTCGAAAACGGTTGAACATAAATGAACTGAACAAAAACTCAAATAGCAAATACCATTGGGCAAATCGAATGGTGCTGTCACTGTGCCCCCAGGGCCGCTCTTCAAGGGGGGCCGGGGTCCAACTTTAAATTTTTAAATGGAAACATGGGGCGAGTGACACACCGTTCGATAGATCTTTAAAAACTGAAAAAGCGTTGTGGCAAAAGATTTTTCATATCGCTCACTATATTCAAAATGGCCGCCAGGATATCTTACCTGTATTAGATAAACGTCCAGTATCATTAGTATGAAAACGGTTCAACATAAATGAACCAAACAAAAACTCAAATGGGAAAGCCATGGGGCAAATCGAATGATGTTGTCATGGTGTCCCCCAGGGCCGCCTTTTATGGGGGTCCAGGCCCAACTTAAAAATTAAAAAAAATAGGTCGAGAATATAGGTCAAGTGATACCTCGTTCGATAGATCTTCATACACTAAACAGCGTTGTGGCAAAAGATGTTTCATATGGGTCTCCGTTTTCAAAATGACCGCCAAGACATGGTATTTGTATCAGATAAAACGTCCAGTACCACTAATATGAAAACGGTTGAAGATAATAACGGGTGAACAGAATAAAACTCCTATAGGACATCACAGAGGATATTTATCATTCCACGACTCAAGAATAATCCAACAGAGAAAAAGATTATTAAAGTATAAGTGACATAATGCTAAAGAGGAAATTTAATTCTTAGAAAATATTTTTCCGATCTCCCTCCGTGAGTGAAGCGGGAATAAATGGTAAAATCTCAAATGAGAACCTCACTTTTACTTGCAATAGGTATGGTTTGTTTGAAAGACTTGGGTGTACAAGTGACTGGTACTGTAATGAACCAATATTGTGCAGACTATTTTTTTTTTAGCAAAACCAACGTTTGTACACATTGTTCTAAAATTGCATTGTTCGATAAATTGGTTTCGCATTTCAGTTGATTCATTTTTGCACAAATCAATGCCTGCAATCGAAATGGAAGGTACCATTTAACAAAAATTTTACCTACTTTTTTCCATTATAGACATCTATTTCTCATAAAAACTCATTTCAGATAATTTTGTTGTGTAGATACAATTTGGAAAAACTAAGGTTCTCATTTGCAATTTTACCGTTCCTTCCCGTCCCGCTTCACGGGACATTGGAACAATGATTTTCTAGAAATTAAATTTTCCTCCTTTGCATTTTAGCACTTCTACTCTAATCATCTTCTCTTCTGTTGCTACATTTTAGAGTTGTGAAATGATAAAAAGTCTCTGTGATTTTCTATAGGAGTTCTATTCTTTTCATCCGTTACTATCTTCAACCGTTTTCATATTAATGGTACTGGACGTTTATCTGATACAGGTAAGATATCCTGGCGGCCATTTTGAATACGGTGACCGATATGAAAATTATTTTGCCACAACGCTTTTTGGTTTTTAAAGATCTATCGAACGAGGTGTCACTCGCCCCATGTTTCCATTTAAAATTTTAAAGTTGGGCCCAGGGCCCTCTTGAAGAGCGGCCCGGGGGGGCACCGCGACATCACCATTCGATTTGTCCCATGATATTTCGTGTTTGAGTTTTTATTGAGTTCATTTATGTTTGACTGTTTTCGAGATATTTCCGTGGAAAAATTAAAATGGGCCACCCTGTATACCTTCATATGATTCGTTTTAACATATTTCATATTTACCCTTAATGTTTTAATTACTATCATACCTTTTATCTGCTTTCACAACTTTGTATTTCAATTAGTACCAAGAACCATAAATGACTACATTCTTTTGTTAACACAAATCTATTCAGAAATATCTTTAAAAAAAATAATAATAACGTTCATTACTCATTATCATATTTTTTTACTGGCAACACTTTTCTTAATACAGTAACAAACCGATTTGTTACGTAATTTCTAGAATTTCCAGTTTTGTTTCCCGATTACAATAAAAATGGACTTATAAACCATAAACTTCGATTCTCTTGAAGATAACTAAGCTCATTATGGTTATTTAATCTTTTTTTTTTCCTTCCGTATGGATGATGAAAATACACTAACAACTACATTTCGCTTATTTCCACGTAAACTACCATTGCCCTGAGATTTTTTTTTTTAAATGATAAATAATTATGTTTCACAAAGATAGGTTATTTACAGACTATTCAAGTCACGTAAAGCGTGTCCATAATGAATCTTACGTAAGAGGAAGTGCTAATTAGATGCCACTTCCATATTACCTACCATTCAATCCCGCAAACAATCTAACAAGCTTTACTTGCACTATTGTACACTATAGATAACTTGTTAGATGAACATAGCACAAAACTCAGTTTTGTATGTATTTTTAAGGAGTTAGGTTTATCCAAACTCCTCTTGTCGGTCCATCCATCCTAACCATAAGAGCTAAATACACTTTTCTGATTGGTTGAAGTTCTCCGTTTCTGATCACGTAGCATAAATATATCAGAAATCAAATATCTTCTGCTGTCGGTCCTCGTTAGGAATGGCCACAAAGTTTCGGTTCCGGCGGAACCGGTTCTTGGAGATATGGTTTTCAGAACCGGTTTCAGACCTGGATCCGAAAGCCCCCAAAGACCCGTAAAGGAGACAAAATTCACCTTGAAAACACTACAAAGGGGACCACGCGCTTGTGCCCTTCCCGCCCAGACCCTTTTGTGCCTCCCAGAAAAAAAAAATTGGTCCACCAGTGAGTGTTTAGTCAAATGAGTTTGCCAGTTTGCCTGTTTAGTCAATGAGTTTGCCAGTTACACAGTTTGTTTAGGCAAATGAGACAAGCGGCCGCCGCCTGGGCGCCTGCCTGTCGCTTCCATCATTTCATCTAGCACACTGTTGATAACCTGTCAGCAGCTCGGGTTTAGCGTAGGGATGGCCACAAAGTTCTGGAACCGGTTCCAGACCTGCATCCGAAGAACCGGTTCCAAACCTGGATCCGAAAAACTGGTTCCGGAACCGGACCCATTTAGAGCTAGCGAGCACGCTAGTAATGGAAAGTGCTTGTTGCATGGGTTCAAACCTGATTCAAGATTTTTTTTTAAAAAAATCCGTAACACTTTTATCATTAAAATAAGATAAAAATAATACTCTTTTGTACTCTTTTGCCTTTGTACGTAATATATAATGCAAAAAGGGGATTTACTTGCGTTATGAAACATAGCTGAGCGAGCGAGCGGGGTTAGAAGCCCCGTTGGGTAGCACGTGAAAGAAAATATGTCTCATATTCTTTCGGAATATAACCCAAACATAATTATCTTTTTATTTTTATCAACACACAAAGTACAATTTTCTTCTATTACTATAATACACAATACATCTACCAGAAGGTTTGAACAATCGCAAACTACAACCAATCAGAAACGTGTACTTAGTTCCTATGGCTAGGGTCGAGCGTGAAAAAAATATATGCGTCTGGGGGACAAAAAAATGAAGAATTACTTGAGTAATTATCACAAAATTTGATGAAAATTTAGAGAGTCAGAGAATAGAGTTCTATTTTGGAGCCGATACTCAAACCGAAAGTGGTAGGAATGTACTATTTCCGCTTTTAACTTGATCATTGTAGGGCAAAACCAGTAAAAGACAGAGAAATGCAGTTTTCTGCAATTGGTTAGGCGACCCAGGAATGCATTACATCTCCATCTTTAACTTTCAATTGAAACCGGAAGTGATAGAAGTCCACTACAACTTCCGGTTTCAATATTGATTTATAGCACAAACGATCTTCATCTCGTGTCGCAGACTTCTCGTGAAAAAAAAATGAAATGAAATATTTCAATTTTACGTCCCACGTTTATTGCCGGCTAGGCTAAAGGAGACCGTGCTGATGATGAATGGAATGGTGGAATAAATAAAGTGGAAGGAAACGGGAGAGCTCCGAGAAAACCCACGGATGCGGTGATTGCTCACCACAAAATTCACGTGGCGCAAGCAGGGATAACCAGGGACCCAACCCAGCACCAGAGGTAAACGCTCTACAACTGAGCCCTCTTCCCCTTCAGACTTCTCGTTTCGCAAAGTTATTAGGATTTAGTCCTCATCTCTCGCGACTTGCGAGAGACTTCTCGCATTGGTCTCAAAGTCTCGCAAACTTTAGGTCGAATTTCCCTGTTTAATTTCCTATTCTATTAATATTATACTTAAATAAGATAATTCAGTTCCTTTTTTTCTTCAAAATTGGAGTTATGTTGTGCTGATCAGGTTCATATTTAAGAAATTCTATGTAAAATAAAAAACAGCAACGGCTAATTTATTTTTACTACACATAGAAAAAACTGAAGTATGCCCCATCTATTGTTAACCAATTTGCAAGATACGATACTTCACTAGCATTTGGTAGGGATCGCATAAACAACAGAACAAGAATAGTTCGTGATTTCGTTAAAGAACTTAAATTAAAAAAAAAAAAATGTCACCACGCTGTAGGCATGTATGATATAAAATATATTTGACTCATAAGAAATACAAAGCACAAAACTACATCAATAAGTCATAAGCACTATAAAAATATGTATACAAATCACAAATGACGAAAAACTACAAATTAAATAACTGAAATAAATCATTTAAGATACGATCAAGTCCCTCTCAAATCATTGTTTTTTTTTCTCGCGCGATATCAGCATCCGTTTGCCTCGTAGCATCCTTGGCTGATTGCACTGAGCGTCGTCTCTCCTCCCTACTAAAATATTAATATAAATCAACTTTCCACCCATCTATTTCTCTAACAGCCCTTGGACATAAGTTTTTCGTCCGTTTCTAGCAAAATTTTAAAAACTTACCAGGAAGAATTGGATAATTTGCTCGTTCGTGTGCTTGATAATAAGGAAAGCGGAACTTTTATTATTATTATTATTATTATATTTATATATATATATTTATATTTATATATATATATATATATATATATATATATATATATATATATATATATTAGAGAAGGTAACATTTCAGCAATTAACAACTTATATCAACAAAAATGAAATATTGCCTGTCACTCAATCCGACTTCCGTAAAGAACATAGTACAGCCACAACCCTTTTAGAAATTACAGATTCAATTTTAAATTCAATAGAAAATTCAATGCTAACAGTTTTGGTCTTGTTGGATCTTTCGAAGACTTTCGATCTGTAAATCATAAATTCCTACTGGCCAAAATGAAATATTACAACATCTCAAATCAGTTATTGAACGGTTCTACAGCTATCTATCTTGTAGACAGCAACAAGTAATACTAAGTGGAGAAAAGACTCAGGTATTGACCCCACCCCTGATAAAGGCAGGAGTTCCGCAAGGTTCAATATTAGGCCCCCTATTATTTTCACTCTTTTCTGCAGATCTTTCTACAGTTATAAAACATTCAGTTCACGTCTATGAGGACGATACACAGATCAGACGGATTCAAACGTTGAAAAAAAAATTCATGTACCCGCTTTCAGCAATTACTTTTTCTAGTTCATAATTTGGATCAGCTATACTATCATCTCCGTCAAAATTAAAATCGTGTTTTAAGTTTCTGAGACGAGTTCTTTTCAATCATTACAAATGTTTTCGTAGCTCATGTACGATTCCGTCACTTGCTTCACAACGCTCCTCACACCACACTACACAGAAAGTTCCCTCGTGGCTATATGGCTAACCTACGCATCTTTGGAGAGGGAGGCCATGGTTCGATTCCCGGCGAGAGCTCATGTGGTTCAGATCCCACGTGAAGCTGTACGTCCATGTCTTATTTCGACTCGTTGCTGAAGAGACCTAAACTCTACTCAATGAAGCAAAACAACCAACAAACACTACACAGGCTCGCACACAAACTTGGCTTACCAGCCAGAGTTGCCGAATTTGAGAGTTCAGAAATATCTATATATACAACTGACGTAAAACTATTTCTATAAAGTTAAGCTGTCTGTTCGTGTTTATTCATGGGCGTAGAATCTTGCACAAACCCTAGAAATCTTGTGAGACTTCTCGTGCGAGCCTAGGCTTAATCGTCTTGCGAAAATTTCTATTTTCTCGCCTCGCAAAAGTGTGAGATGAGATGATACTCAATGGCGCCGACTTTCCAAAATTTATGTGGGTGCATATTAATGATGGAACATGTTAGTCTATATGTTTTCAGAGAAGTCTCGATATTTGATTGATTTATTTTTAGTTAAAATCTTTTATGAACACTGTCATAAAGGGCTATGCTGTGATAAAGTGAAATATGCCGGTACTAATAAGGATAAGCTGAGGCTCCCCTAGCTCAGTCAGTAACACGGGTGACTTAAACGCAAGAGAAACGGTTCAAACTCGGGCTCAAGTGGGTGCAGGAGGCCCGGAGCACCCACGTAGTCGGAGCGCATGATGATACTTCTTACCTTCTCGGGCCCATCTCTACTGAAATCTCCTTCTGGACAGCCCTGATTCTAAGATAAAAAATAGATTAAAATTCTATATGTGAACCAAAAGTACAGGAACTTCCAGCACGTAACCGATTGAAAATGAAATGAAATGAAATATTCCAGTTTAACGGCCACAATTATGCCCTTTAGGCTCAGGGCCGGATTTATCATTTTGGCGCCCCTAGGCCCAATAATTTTTTCCGCCCCCTAGTCTGGTTAAAGTTACTTTCCTAAAAAGCCTTTATTAAAAAATTATATCAGGCCTATATGTTAATTGCTTAAACACCACTCCACGATGCAATTTTACCATTGCAAGTTTTTTTGAGGAATTTACTTGGTTCTGAGCTTAACAAAATACCGTTAATATATTAACAAAAGATTGGTGAACTTTACCAACAATTATTTGTTCCAATGAACTTCAAAATCAGAATGCTTAATTAGCCTGATTTTTTAAAATCAATTCAAAAAATATGTTAAGTTATTGCTATTTATTTGGCCGTGCGCCCCATGGGAGCTTGCGCAGGCCTATTGGGAAATCCGGCCCTGTTTAGGCTAAAGGAGAAGGAAGGCAAGTGAATGATGATGGAAGAATACGTGGAATGTGGAAGTGGGAGTACCCTGAGAAAATACATGGGTCCATCACAAACTTACTTGGACGGGAAAAGAACCAGAAACCCCACGCACCACAGGTAAGTACTGTACCACTGAGCCATTGCACTAACCAGATGTAACCGATTGAAACAACTATGAGAAGACAGAAGTACATAAAAGAGAACACTGCTAAAACCCCGTGTATTTGAGAGTGATCTAGTTTCCCAAAAGAAACTGGGTCTTCTATCTGGAGACCCTATTGAGGTGCTTTATTTTTTAAATGCAATACCGTTTGAAAGTAGACAACCTCTTTGCCGCCAATAACAGTCAGTGTGCAGATGTGTTGTTCGTGATAAATTAATTGGTTTATTACATTGAAAACTTAAAATGCTCCTAGGGCCGCGGTGGCTCAGTGGTAGAGCGTTCACCTCTGGTGCTTGGGGTCTCGGATTCAAACCCTGCTCCCGCCAAGTAAACTTTGTGGTGGACAAACACCGTGTGCATGGGTTTTCTCGGGGTTCTCCCGTTTCCTCCCACTTTTCATTCCACCATTTCATTCATTTCTCATAATTACCATCTCCTTTAGCCTAACCGACATAATCGTGGGACGTAAAACTCAAAGATTTCATTTCATTTCATTTTAAAATGCTCCTAAAGACAAATGACGGACTATCGAGGAGAAATTTTCGAGCTAAAACCGTTCTGTCGTGAAGGAAGGCCAATAATATACGTTTTCTATATTAAAAAAAAAACTGTAATAAATTTTTCATCAAAGAAGCATTACATTATAAAAAAAACTTGATCAAAAATAATGAAAAAATGCAGTGTCTAATCGTAATGTTATACCTTAATTTATAATTATCCGTGAATACGTCAAAGTACTTCACGTTACGAAAACTGGAAAATTTTAAACTTCATAATAAAATTGATAATAGCAGGTTAAATATTTTTTCTTGGCTGAACATAAATTTGCAAGGATTTATTTCGTAAACACATAACTGTATATAGACGAGTTTCTGTTTAAACCCAAATCTAGTTTATTTTTAACACTAGAAGTCCGCTTGAGGGTATTTTTTGACCCCAACATGATGTATTATATTTCTGACACTTTTATTTCTATTGTACTTGTATTGTTCTTTTACTTCTGTTTTTTTTTTTGTGTGTGTGTGTGTGTGTGTGACTGCTTTGGAGAGCTTTCTGTGTATAATTTTATAATTTTTGTTAAAACGAAGCAATCAATTTAGAAATAGAAACACAAAATTAATGAGAAACTGCGTCTTGGAGTCTCGAAAGACTCCAAATGAACTTAGTGAAACTTTTAAAAACGCAAACACTTTTTTTTTTATTTCTCTGGAGTTATAAATAAAAGGGTGGGTTTGGCACCTCTGCTGATTGCAAAACAAATGAGGTTTGTTATTCGCGTCATCATTTTGTGTTGTTCGCTAAGCTTTGGTCTGCTGCTTTTCTGCGGAAGTGATACACCTCATCTTTCATTTTGCAGTCAATTCAAGTATACATTCTGTAATGGAAAGTCTTTTTATTTACAAAAGGGTACAGTGCAGAACAAGCGAAACATAATTTATTTAGTGATAGAGAGGAGAACTGTTATGCTGACAGTAGTGGTAGTGATGCGGATGAGGACTTTACGGATGAGTACTCGGCGATGGCTTCTTCAGTTTTCTATGATTTTCTTACTTCTATCATCTTCTAGAATGCGTACACAATTTACTGCAAAGTAATCGGAAATATATGAAGAAGGGAATTTCTCCGCATACTGTCAAAGGACTTAGTCAAAGATAAAGTCAAATGTGGAATACAAATTTCACAAATGCAAAAGAAATCCGTTACAACTGCTGTCAGATCTTGCAGTTTTGGAGAGAAGAAAAAAATCTGAACCAATCTCTAAGGAAAGCAAGAAAAGCAAAAGATGCAGACTCTACCATCGTAACATTGACGTAAAAACTAGGGATGCGCACGAAACAAGATTTGTGGCTGTCTCGTCTCGAAAATGTGCTGTAAAAATGACGTCTTGACTCGAAAAATGTATATTTCTCTATTGGAAGAGCTGTGTCTCGACTCGAATTTTGTCAAGAAAATCCTGTCTCGACTCGTCTCGTGCGCATCCCTAGTAAAAACTCCTCTGGTGTGTGACAAATGTTCGTAATTTGTGCGTGCAGAGCACACGAAAAAAATCTGTGCTCAAATGCCAGGATGGAATAGAAAGCCAATGAGAATGAACAAGATTAGAACTGAACCAAAATTGGGAAACACAACAACTATGCCTACTATGAGTGGTTTAGAAGACAAGATATCAATGGTAAACTGTAAGATCAACAAAATAGAATATATATAAAATGAAAAGTAGGTTTTCTATTAGAACATCATTTCAGATTTCACAGTAAAATACTTACAAAATCTAAGTTAGTGTCTATAGAAACTTATTATTTTGTATTAAATATTGATAATTATATGGGTTATGCACATAGGTGCCTTACTTTTATTTAAAATGTTTTAATTAACGCCAAATCAGTGGAATAAATAAATAACCAAACATAATTGCTGCTAAGATAGGAGAGTCGGATCGAATTTGCGGACTTAACGTTACAATATTCAATGAGAAATTCTAGCGTTAAAGAGTTTGGTTTACCGAAACTCCTTTATATATTAGGTTGTCTAGAAAGTACTGGGCCTTTGGAGCTCAACATTGTGTATGATTTGAAAATAACATTGTTAATCCACATATCAATCATTTTAATGAATGACAATCTGTCATTTTTTCGAGAATACTATAATCCTCGTGTTGTTCTGCGTATCGTATTCGCTAACGCTCTCGCCTTTGATGTGAGTGATTCTGGATTCAATTCCTGATGGGAACACTTGGTCGAAAAAGTGTAACAGATTTTTCAGGCCAGCCATCGTGCTAAGTGAGGTTTTCCTCATTCGCACCATACAAATTCTCATGAGAATGGTACATCATATAATGTTCTCAAGTTGCTTCTTTCCTTCCCTATTCTTTTCTTCCTCCCCAATTCCCCCGGCTAGTGTAATCACTGGGGGGCCATAGATGTCAAAAGCTCAGCAATCTAATTAATAATCCTAACCCTAACCGTAACCCCGCCGATATAGAACTGTCGTTTCTGGTCATTGACACATGATTTTTGCAGGCTTCCTTTGACACTAATTTAACACATATCAGTTACTCATGCAGTGACCGGAATGATAGTATGACGGTGCCAGGTCCGGCCTATACGATAAATGCATTAAATCCTCCCAGCCAAGTACTCTCAATTTGTGACGGGTCGTAAAAGATGTATGTGGCCTGGCGTTGTCAGCATAGTATACAATATGCTTTCTGTTGACAAGTTTCAGTCGTTTCTTTTAAACTGCTAGGCACATTAGTCCTACTTGTCGACAGTACAGGTCTGAGTCAATTACTGAATTTTGCCTGGTGGCAGCAGCTAGTAATCAATGATGTCTTCTAATTCCACCAAACACACAGCATAATCTTCCTCGGCGTCAGTGTGAGCTTTGCCACAGACGGTGGAGCTTCTCCTTGCATTACGCACAAACTTTTTTCCACATTGTTGTCGTAGTTATCCACTTTTCATCAGTCGTGATCAACCGCTTTGAGTCAGAAACAGGGGAAAAGGTGAGGTGGAATGCGCGTGGTCGCACCCGCACTTTCTAAAAATAACTATGGCGTCTCCCCGCTTCCTAAAAAGCTTACAATGGACAAAGATAGGCACGGGGGACGGCGTGACGTCATGCATCCCGCTACCTTTTCAGATCCACTTTTACCCCTGGTCAGATCATGTGGATCCAAACGTCAAGCTTCACTTTGCAGCCATCTTTCTTCACATGGTTTAGCCATCCTTCTTCACAAAAGCGGCTGAACCATCTTTTGGCTGTTGCTTTTCATACCGTATTCTTTGCTCCTAAATAGCACAAATTTCTTCACGGCCTTCCATGACATTTGGTTTATATCGAAATAAAATTGTTGAACACAACGCAGTTTTGCGGGAAGTTCATGCATGTTCTTGGAGCAATACCTCACGCTTAATTATAAGAAGTCGTGGTTCGTTACGCGCTTCCGAACAATCTCAGAGCCCAGTAGTGGGGACACCCAATCCCACTACTCTCAGACAACCAATTTAATATCAAGGAACGTCGATTCCCGTAGACCGACACTTCTATCCCTATCAATGAAGAAGGCATCAACGTTCCTTACGCACATGCTTCCTATACCTATCATTAGGTTATTACGAATAAAATGTCCACTTTTACGTCTGGTGGAAAAGTCACTTCCGAAACACCAAGTAACGTCACAGGCTGGAGCATTCATACAATCACGACGTACTGTATTGTTGGACAGGGTCATATAATATGCACCATGAAGAACATACAATTGTGAGTGATCTTTCCTTTATGTACTCAGACCGGAACATTTTGCAGGATGACCTCCTCAGGAAATGTCCTCGGAAGTGTCATTGTAGACGAGTTAGGTATACGCTCTATCACTGACGTTGCGACAGCTTCATGCAATCGGTAAGGTGGAAAACTTGGGACTCATGGTTGCCACATGAGTTCACACCTGTCAGTAAGAATCGCTGTCTGGAAGGGTGAAATTCTCTGTGTAAGGAATAACCGCAGTAGGGTTGCCAGATCTTACGTTCCTCCCGTAAGTTAAACTTTCGCTAGCACGTTTTAAGTTATACAATTTTACTTTCCCGTAAGACGATTTAGACATGGGTTTAGAACTAAATGCAGAGAAAACTAAATACCGTACATAAAAGTTCGCCAGGATTGTAATTATGCGAATTATGAATGCGTCAAAATATCCAATAATACTTTCGACAAAGTAGATACTTTCAAATATCTAGGATCAATATTAACAGACCAAAACCAAATCCACGAAGAAATTAAATGTCAACTTAAAGCAGGAAATTGGTATTATTATTTAGTTCAAAATCTTTAGTCGTCGCGAATTCTGTCGAAGAATTTGAAGCTTTAAATATATAAAACGATAAACATGCCTGGTGTGGTTACGAGAATATGGTCACTTACTCTGAGGGAAGAACGTAGACTGAAAGTATTTGAGAATAAAATCCTGAGAAGAATATTCGGACCCAACAGGAACGGAAATATAGAAAATGGCGGAAACGTCATAACAAGGAACTGCATAATTTTGTACCATTTACCAACCATTGTTAGGGTCATCAAATCTAGGAGACTCACGTGAGCAGGTCATGTAGCCAGAATGGAAGAAAGTAGGGACATTTTCAAAGTTTAATTGAAAATCCAATCGGAAAACAACAATTAGGAAGACCTAGGTACAGATGGGAGGACAATATTAAGATGAATCTCGCAGAAATAGGAATACAACGTAGAAACTGGAGCCAGTTGACTAAGAACAGAAGACAATGGAGGGCTTTTGTGAACACGGCATTGAACTTCTTGGTTTCATAGGCCATAGAGTTAGTTAATAAGACAATTTATTCCGTTTTCAATAAATAAAAAGTGTTACTTCTGGGGACTTTTTAACATTTTCTTACAAGTTAGTGCATTTTTTTTTTTTTTTTTTTTTTTAGTTAGAGGAACTGATTTTTCATACTTACTTAGTAAGTTAGTATTCAGAGAAAAATGCAACGTATTGCGTTCTTTTTTAAATCTCTTATCTAACCGGCGTGGCGTGACCAGGAGCGTTATTTCAGACTTCGCTTTGTGGGGGGGGGGGGGAACAAGAGTGCCACCGACATAAGACTTTCACGTTTTGTACTAGTATATTAGTAGACAATCGATTAAAGCAGCGTTTCCCAACCGGTGTGCCGCGGCACACTGGTGTGCCGTGAATGGGCCGCTGGTGTGCCGCGGGGAAATCGAAACAAAATTATTAATTCTATAGCAATCAGATTGCAAGACATAAAGGAAAATGTATATTTGTATTTCACATTACTATGAACCTCTACTATGAATCTACAATTTTAAGTGTCATACCTTGTACAATTTTAATGTTGAAAAAAGTATTTATCATTGTTATGACCATTGTTGCTCCTTTATTGTTGCAGACTATTTCGTAACCTCAAATTTTAAAATATCATTCAATACTTTCGACAAAGCAAACATACATAAAAATTGGCTAGATTTGTGTTTTAAAAGTAAAAGAGATTTGTTTGTTAGTTTGTTATATAGTAGAATCCAATCTTCTTAGCAAAAGGTTGGATACAGTTTTCGAAAGAGAAAGCGTAGTTTTGCAAATCTGAGTTCATTGATTTTTTTTTCTAATTTTAAATTATAATGAAAAGTAAGCATAATAATTAACCACGGGAGAAAACCAGTGATCGAGCTTTCTTCTCTGTGAGAAAAATCATTAATCACAGAAAAAAAAACACGGTATCTTACATTTACAAATAATAATATCTATGAGTGTGCCGCGAGAATTCAAGTTACGCCCGTAGTGTGCCGCAAGTTGAAAAAGGTTGGGAAACGCTGGATTAAAGTATAAGTATTCCTCAAACTCTTGGGGGGGGGCAATTTCCCCCTCCTGCCCTCCCTAAATGACGCCCCTGGGCGTGACGCTTCGTATATATTTAAAAGTAAATTTGTTTTCAGCATCTTAGTCTTCATCTGTCAACATCACCTCAATCATATCACAGTTTCAATGGATTGTAGTACACTGAAGTCAGGAATAGAAGAACCCCAAGTGTACATTTCTGTACATTTCTCTATGTCCTACTGTACAAGGATCTTCTGAAGGTGTAAACAATGATGTGAAAGACGCAAAGGGGCCGTTCTCATATTACGTAACGCTTTTTGATTTTTTGTTTTTTCACCAATTTTGCTTATTTTGGGGGTTATTACAATGAAAAAAAAACTAATTTTAATGCTAGCACTTTTTATAACAAAATGCTTGTTTTGTACTGCCGGATGATGCAAGTGAAACAGGATCTAAAGAACTAACATCGACCTCTTCTGGGATTCAGGATGCTTCCTATATTTGAAGTTCTGCAGTGTCAAAGAAGTTCTCTTTCTCGTCGACTACAGATTCGACATGCTGTACACGTGGAGAATCAGAGACATCTTTTTCGTTAACAAGGTTTCGAGCATCTTCTTTGGACCTTGGACTTTAGTTTACCTTTCTTCAAATTCTTTTTTGTCCTAAATCAGTGTCAGAATGTCAATATACTCTATTTCTCCAGAAAATTCAAATCTAAAGATCAAGAAATTCAGTACGCCATGAATATCCGACGAATTCTTTTTTAATTTCTTAATACCTATTTTGTACTGCAGATGAAGGATCGTTCCGCCATGGAAAATACTATTTCACGAAAAAGAGTTTCTTCTGTTTTACATGTTAAACTTCTTATTTAGAAGAATAGAGTGGGTAATGATTCAAATCAAAAGTTTTCAATCATATTGTCAGAAATAGTAATGCTAGTGCGAACGCGAGGTCGTCTTTAAGTGGTCGTTACGATCGCTAATAACTCCAGAAAAACTTCGTGTGCCGTAAATACAATGCGTCAATAGTCACAAAACGGAGTTTTATAATATTGTAATTAACGTAGGTTTCGTCACTAGTCAGGCTGGTGTCTGGTAGATCTTCGAATCCTTTCTGCACGATTCATTTCGTGTAAGCTATATGCTCGCATTTTCCCAAAACAATAGAAATACATTTTTATTTATTTATAAAAAGAAAAAGAATTTGATAAAATTATTTGTTTTTAAAAGATCGCATATAAACCTGAGAATAAAAATAAAAATTACAAAAAAAAAAAAAAAAAAAATGCGTTAGGTAACGAAGGCGTAAACACCCTTCTGCCCCCTTGTCACACTTCGTAACGCAAGGTTGAACTCCTCCCTTCTCCTTGTCGCACTACGTAATATGTGGACGACTCCAAAGTCTTCATACCCTTTCCAGCCCGTTGATAACTTTTGGAATCACTAACTTTTAATGACCATAAAACAAATAATAATTCATGCAGTTTCCCCACGTAATCATTACACTCTTCGTTTGGGTCAATCTCATAGGTTGGTACCTCTACTTACTCGCAGTGAAGCGAAACAGGATTTAGGACGTGGCATCCTTGCAACAGGAAATTCTGTGAACATATGGGTTTCCATCATACACAAAAAATCGGGCTGGAAAGGGTTAAAATCCAACAAAGATTTGTGTAATATACTTGGTTAGTGGGATTTGATTTTAACGCCCCTTTCAGCACCAAAGCTGTATGAGACTAGGAGCTGCATCTTAACGTAGGGTCTGAATCACATGATTTTCCCACCAGGAATTGTAATATACTTTTTTTGTATTTTATATGGTGACACCATATATTTGTTTGTTATATATAAAATTCTGAACATCACATATCTTTCTTTGCTTTCCAGAGATGGCGTGGGTCAATGAAAAACTTCACCCACAACCCACTGACCCACCACAAGCCATGATCTACTGTGACTCACTCTGACCCACCACCCACCGTGACCACTGTGACACTGACCCACCACCCATCATGACTCACTCGGACCCACCAACCACCAAAACTCATCATCTCTGACGCATGATCCGCAACCCTTCTCTTTAGTGACTAAAAAGTTTACTTGTAATAAAAAAGGCTATGAAATTATAAATAATAGAAGTTTGAATTTCTACAGCCCATTGCTCAAGTACCACTCTGTACATTACCGGTGGATCTGATCTTTACGATATAAAATGGTAAAGTGTTTGTTATGGGTTATATTACGATGAATTTCAATTTAATTATCATATATAATTATTTTCTCGTTAAATTACAGGTACTTTTCAGTAGAAAACAGGATGAAATTTGAGTCAAATCATGGTAAAGCAGACCAACACAAAAATTAATAAATAAAAATAAAAAAAATAAAAAAAGTGTAAAATTCGACTTCTCGAAAGCCATGTATTAAGTCCTATTGTTTGTATTACAATTACAAATATCAATACCCAAAAGTTTTTTCCCACTTAGACATACTCATCTCAGGTAAGTAAACAGAAACAAATGAAAACGGGAGAAAAATAGAGGCCTTAAAAGTAATCGCAGACAAATTCAGTGGGTCGGTGGGTCAGAGTGGAACACGGTGAGTAAGAATGGGTCGCGTTCTGTTGACCCTTGACCCCTGACCCATTCACAAATCTTGACCACTTGATCTGCGACTCACTGACCCACTCCATCTCTGTTCCTTTCTCCTAAAAAAAACGTGAATTCTTCATTTTTCCTCTCTGAAAAATTTGTCAATCTTCAGCTACAAATTCAATTTCAGTGGTGTTTGAATGAAGAAATTACTCTCCTCCGATACGACTATACCTATACCGAGCATTTATGGTTGTGCCATAATAACATAGTAACCATTTCTTTCCTCATCCACTACGTCACATTAAAGTTGACAACATAATAAAACATGTGTTTCTTATGGGTTTTGTAAAAAGATCACCTGACTTATAAAAGTACTAAATAGAGTCATAAATTTGTCTTATAGCTTGAAGAATTTTTCTTCGCTTTATTGATAGTTTGAAAAGCATTCAGCAAGAAGTTGAAAAATGAATTATAATTTATACACTGTTTTTATCGTTGAATACAAAGAAAAAAAATCGTGAATTTCAAGCTTTCAAATCCGTAAAGAAAAAGAAGAATAACAGGAAATATTCTGTGGTGATTTGTATCTTTTGCTGCTATTAATTCCACGAGATAAAATAAATGAATGAACAATCGTTGAATCATGGAAAACTTTTTGTACTGTACAATAAATATAATACTCTATCCTCAATATTATTGTTTATAATAAAACTAATTATGGTAATAGTATACATGAGAACCCCCTGTCTTCCGTGCGCGAGGGTACTTCATATTATATATTTATACGTTACCAAATTAAATCACTGCGTTGTCTTCATTATATGTGCTTAACATTCTATTTTTACTTTCTAGAATAAATTTTGTTGATTTCGATTCGAAAAATGTTAAATATTGGAGTATGTTTAGTACAAGGGGTCCAGAAGCACGTAAGAAACAAAATTTACAGGAGAAATGAGTGATGCAAGTACTTAGACGTAACATAACGTAACCAAATCTAACCTAACCTAACATGAACTAACGTAAGCTAACCTGAACTAACCTAAACTAACGTAATATTAGTAGAAATAAGCGAAATTCTGTTATTTTTTGGAAAATTATGCGGGACTCCTACACTAATATAACATATACTAAACTAACCTAACGTAACCTAAACTAGCCTAACCTAACTTAAACTAACCAACCCTACCCTAAACTAACCGAATGTGAACAGAAATTACCAAAATAGTAACATTTTTTAGAGAAAAGAGCTGGACTCCTTCTGCTAAACATAGGCCTAAATATTTTCAAATTTATATCGTGATGCAGACCAAAATCCTTGTTGCATATAATGTAATGCGCTATAGCATATAAAGTACAAGGGCAAATAGGTACGTTCTTTTTTATTTTCGTATCAGTGGATAAGTAAATGAAAGTGGGTTTGTTACCCCCTTTCTAAGTTCGTAGATACTCAATGAATAATCCCTAAAAGTATGAGTGTCCAGCTTCTTCTGGAACTCAGACGGTCTTACGTATACTATATCCCTAATTATAGTTAAGTGGCTGGACATGTTTATATTATTATTAATGTTCTGTGTCAATGCAGCAAATAAAACATTTCACATTTATTACAGAGGTTGCAGGATGACTATCAAGTTTGGAATCACTAGAGAACTATTGAGTAGACACATTACTCATGTTAGGTTCATTCGAAACACATTTTGGAAAGTTTTCTTAGACTTCTTTTCAATATATGAGGTTGTTCCAGAGCAGTCTTTGCAGAGGTTGTATTCTCTAACTGTGATGATTCTGTTAATTGTAGAGTTAATTGTAAAGATTCCCACACAAGCTACAGGATTGAGGTCATATCATCAGTTATGTGGCAATTCGGAGACCCTTCTCTCTCAATACATCCAATGTTCCCAAGATTGCACACAATTTCTGGATACTGAGGTGTACGTGTAGATTGAGAATAGCCCATCGTACAATTATGGCTATTACAACAAATAAGCATAAGGAAAACATATGTACCGTTATAAAATGTATAAAGAATATTGTGATTTACTCATTCAACTAATACATATAATATACATAAACAATTTCTCTTGGAAGAAAGTAGAGGGAGTACTTTACTTCATGGCAGTGATAATTTTAGGGGTGGACATGGGAAATTCCGTTTGGAGTGATATTTCCGATCGTTCTCAATGTGGATATCAGTATTTGTATTTTTCCAGTATTACTCTTAACCCCCAATCCCCTCTGCCCTTGTCCCTCTGTACATCACTTGTTCTTTTAAGGATATCAATATCCCCGAAAAGCAAGTATTAAATAATACAGGGTCTTGAAGGAAGGTGCATCAGTAAAGGAATTAAAATTTTATTGACACGGGCTAAGGTAAGAAATTCTTCCTAATGTTCTAATTTTTGTTTGTATTTACAATCTAATTTTATCGATGCGATTTCCCTCAAAAGCCGCTACTGGTATCGAAACAATGTTTCAAAACAGGTGAACTACCACACTAATATTTCTTTCGCTTCATTTGTGAAAATACTAATTAAAGAAAACATACTTCTTATACGAAAGTGTGCTAAAAGTGTAGATTCGTCTCAAAATTATGCAAAGTTAAAAACACAAATTGAAATTATATATTCCTTTCAATTTAAGATACCAAAGTTGAAGATAGAGATAGTGTAGCACACATGATCTTCATAAATAATAATTTCTAATGTATTCTCAATGAAATAAAGCTAAAACAAAGTTTCTCTCTTGAAATGTCGAGAATTTACAATGTTTTAAAATTTAAGGTATACATTTCGTCGGAGGGATGTTGACCTCATATGATGTGATTTTTTTTTTTGGGGGGGGGGAGACTTTGAGTATCTTCTTTAAAAAAAATTCTGAACATCACCAATTTTAACTCGTTATTATAAAATTCCGGGATTGAGCCATTTTGGGTTTGATTCGAATGGTCTGAGTCGTAATATTGACGCAGAGTGACCGATAGTTCCCTTTGCCTTGCGGTAAATGAAACATACTTGGATAATGTCCACTAGGATGTGCTTGTGTCTTCCGCCTTGTACTGAAGCACAAAATACATCGTGTAAGCCATGATGACATTTTAAATTGCAATTTGAGTGTTATCACAATAAATTACGCATTGTCGTTAAATTTTTTAACATGGAGAAATTGCTATAGCTTGGAATTTAGGTGCAGCTTTTGAAGAACCATACAAAGGTTCTATCCGGTTTGTCACAAGGATCAGACTGTATTACGTGATCAGATTAAAAGTCACGTTGCGTGCTAAATCGAATCTGGAGATTCCAAATTCAGATGCCAGATATTTCAAGCACGTAACCTCCGCGAAGGGCGTCCTGGGTAATTCGAAGGAGATGCAAGTAGAATAGAGGGCCTTCATAAGCGTGGGAAAATTTTGGCCTACCTAGAAATCGATGTCATTTCCTGGAATTGGGAGGCAAGTTTCGACAAGCCTTTAGTTGCTATGGTCATAGCCTTTTACGGCTACCAGAGAAGTGCGTGGGAAAATTTTGGTTTATCTGAACGTGTATGAGAACAGTTTGTTGTTATGGTGATAGTCTTGGATGGGTTCATCGTCTTGGGTGGTCATACTCTTGGAGGGATCATAGTCCTATCAGTTATCATGATCGAAGCTTCCCAATTGATTGATTGATTTTTGCTTTTCGTTAGCTAGATGCTCTTGTCCTTCATAGTCTTGGATGTTCATACTGATGGACGGATCAGAGTCCTATTAGTTATCATGATCGAAGCTTCCCAATGGATTGATTGATTGATTTTTGTCTTTTCGTTATGAATTTGAACCCCCAAACCCCTCCACTCCCATTGCTTTTCGTTATGTATTGAATAGCTAGAGGCTCTTGTCCTTCATAGTCTTGGATGCTCATACTGTTGGACGGATCAGAGGCCTATTAGTTATCATGATCGAAGCTTCCCAATGGATTGATTGATTGATTTTTGTCTTTTCGTTATGAATTTGAACCCCCAAACCCCCTCCACTCTGTCCTGCGAAAAACATAAGGGAACATTGTTACTATGCTCATACTCTTGGACGGCGAAGCTTCCCAATCGATTGATTGATTGATTTTTGCTTTTCGTTATGTATTGAATAGCTAAATGCTCTTGGACGGATGAGAGTTCTATTAGTTATCATGATCGAAGCTTCCCAATTGATTGATTGATTTTTGTCTTTTCGTTATGGATTTGAACCTCCCAAACCCCTCCACTCCACTCCCTCCTGCGAAGAACGTAAGCGAACATTGTTACTATGCTCATACTCTTGGACGGCGAAGCTTCCCAATCGATTGATTGATTGATTTTTGCTTTTCGTTATGTATTGAATAGCTAAATGCTCTTGGACGGATGAGAGTTCTATTAGTTATCATGATCGAAGCTTCCCAATGGATTGATTGATTGATTTTTGTCTTTTCGTTATGAATTTGAACCCCCAAACCCCCTCCACTCTGTCCTGCGAAAAACATAAGGGAACATTGTTACTATGCTCATACTCTTGGACGGCGAAGCTTCCCAATCGATTGATTGATTGATTTTCGTCTTTTCGTTATGTATTGAATAGCGAAGAGCATACTTAATATCTTAAAATATTCAATGCTTTCTCATCGAGAATCGAACCTGTACACTAAACGCAAGACCGGTGCTTTACGATTTAGAGTTGAATTAATTCTTGCATGAAAAAAAAAAAAAAGAATTTCATGTATTGGTTTTAGCGTAGCATATGATATGTACATTGTTCGAAGCTCTTCATTTCGAAGCACTATAACACTTTCAAGTGTTCAATGCCCCCTTTCTCTCTCTTTTTATCATCGAGAATCGAACCCGGACCAAAGTGGTATTAAAACATAAATAACAACCATAAAAATAAATTTAAAAAATACAGCATTACATTATTATTATTATTATTTTGGGAGTGAAAGTGAAGCAGACAACTAACCTTGATTGTAGCTTCGTTAACTTATGAAATAAAGATTGTACATCGGAATCGAACGCGAGACCAGTACTTCACGATTTAGAGTTGAATTAATCCTCGCACGGAGTAATCCAACTTGAGGTGGGCACTCTATCATTGTACGTCAGTGCCTCGCATATAGCTTAGATTTTATTAAAAAAAAACTTTTCGTCCTTTTTTTCTAGTCGTCTTGTATTGGGTAGCTAGATTCCCCCTCCACCTTAACCCCACCAGACCCATCTTGTAATACTAAGAATAGAAGCTCCCAGATTTTCTGCGAAGAGTTTGAGAAGTTTCTTACGAAACGTCTGGAAAATTTTCGTCTGGAACCTTCTCAGGAAATTGAGTTGATAAGATGATTGTTGTAGTTCCTGGATGTTTTTTAAAGGTATTGGTAGCGGAAGCACTTCTCATAGCATATCATAATGTTTTAAAACGTAGGATGAAAAAATGTGTATGCTCAAATCAGCAGGGTTGATTGTATTGCATGTGAAAAGTATTATATGGATATTCACACGATGTTGTCTGCTATGACAAGTAATTAAAATCACTTAAGTTGAAGCCGTGATGAAATATTGCGCTATAACATTCCCATAGCACAAAAGATTACGCCCCACGAAATGTCTGTAGGTTATGAACTATTTACGTTATCTAATTTGGTCTTGGGATTCTCACGAATTCACTTGTAAATGTTCATGAGAATAGAATTTGTTTGCAGACTGTTCTTTGATCGAATAGACCTTAGTTGCTCAGGGGAATATCGCATTGCATGAATCGTGAATATCGTATTTTCAAACGTATACAGCATTTGAGATTACATGTATGTTTGTTGTCGTCTTCACATACGAACATACTCACGTGCGACTGAAGATAGTGTAATCTGAATGCGAAAACGCTGAGTTTGTGTAATGAAAAATAAGTCTGTTAATAGATAAGATTTACTAAAGATGATATTTTGATACATCTATCAAATAATGTGTGTGAATAAGGAAATGAAATTGAATAAGGATATTAAATGTAGCAGGGGAGAGGTGGGGAGATTTTATTCGTTTGGAAAACCTCATATGTTTCTTGAAAACAGTTATCATAATAAACTTGCTTTATTTTTGACTTCCAATGCTCTCCCATCCGTAAATCGAACTCAGGATCACGTTCACCACATGTCCGTGTTAGCTATTAGAACAGCTGGAGGTGCTGAAAAGATGAGCAGAAGGCACAGCGGCAAAGCGCTTACATTTGGTATATGATGGTCCCTAGCTCGACTACCGAATATATTAGCTCATGATGCCTTAGCATAATGGGCATAATCGTAGGACATTAAATAAATAAATTTGTGATGGACAACATCGTGTTCGTTGATTCTCATGTGGTATTTCCGCTTCATCTCATAATATCATTTCATTTAAAATACCTTAATCATCCTTTCATCTTAGCCTAAAATAGATATTCGTGGGGCGTTAAACTGAAAGATTTCATCTTTATCGTTGCACACAATTGTTTTCCCGATCATCATGTGTAACATTCTACATTTAGTCGTGTTTCTGTTCTTATGGATAGGTTTGGAGATTTGCATTTTAATAAAAAATAAAAGAAACGAAAAATCGTCTTAGACGTTCCTTAAGTAGAATTACTTTGAACAAGAAATCTTAATTCTGTGGCGAAAGGTACGTCCCTCATGATATAGTTCATTCTCGAGACGAGATAGAATACATCGAGAAGCAAGATCGACGATACTTTTACAAAAATTTATGATGAGATCCAATGTCGGACAGAACTCCTTATAAAAGTCATAGAAAAAGGATTCATTCTGTTTTCACTGTTGTAAATTAAGGCTTTAATTGGAAGATATCCGTTAAATCGTGTAATATGGCAACTCGACTTGGAAGTACAAGACATCACATACAAATTTTGCCTTCATGTGTTACTAGACTAGATGCTCAGTATAATAATAAGGGCGTCAACGCTTCTCTCTCTCTGTTTCAGACCAATCTCAAAGTTCGTGAAGAAAAATTTATTACTTTTAGATTCATTTAAATATATGTTAATTAGTTTAAATAACTTTTTTCGGTATTTCAAATTTTGTTTCCCACATATTCGAGTCGTAGGCCTTTCTCAAGTTAATAAATAATTGATATGTATGGATATAGCATTAGCCCTTGTTTAGTTGTAAAATTAGTGTAATAAATCTTTTGTACCCATGATAAGTAAATTCTCTCATTACACTATTCGTTAACTTACTTAGTTGCAAATTTCATTATTTATGCAATTCAGCTTATTTCGTTTACGATTTACTTCCTATGTGATCAAAGAAATGATCTTTGTTCGTGGGATTTCTTAAGACATCATGTTCTCACACAATGTTAAGGAAAATCGATGAGCTTGGAAATTTTCAATCCTGTGTGAATGTATTAAGTTTTGTGTCTCACGCAGGAGAGTCCTTTATTATTATTATTTCCATCGAGAGATAAGAAAGGTATCCTGCGAATTCTTAAGATAATGAGGACAAGGTGATTTAATGGTCATACATATAGAATACGTCTTCGAGAGTGAACATATTATTCATTAGTTAAAGATGTCATCGTCAATGAATTTATTAACCAAACTTAATGCAGCGTCGTTAGTATCTTTTACAAAATTACAAGACTTAGAAATTAATAAAACCTATCGTATTGTAGATTGCAAATTAATTACAACCGTATATGGAAAGAAGGTTTGTGTGACTTTTGAAGCAGGACAAAAAGTGATTCTACCAGGACGATTTACTGAAAAAGTAGAAGCAGATAATGGCGCTTTATTAACATATTTGCAAAGTGGAAACGTTTGTTTAATATACAAAGGAAAAAAAAAGATTAATTTAACGGGACATAGCATGCACGATATTGAATTCACAGAGTTGAACGCATCGTAAGTGTATGAACATGTACATGATTATCGACTTATTCTTCATTCTCATCCTTTTTCCCTAAAATTTCTCCCATCTTGATGGATTTGTGTGTTTCCGGGGTCGCGAGAAATCGCAATGTCTTGCATGTACTGGACTTGCGGCAATTCATACGTGTGTAAATGAACAAAATATTATTAGTGAAATGAACAATAGTTTTCCGAATGTATCTTCGGCTTTGAAGAAGGACGGTGATATAAACATTGATGATGAAAGATTAAAATTGGAAATGAAAGTATTATGTAAACAAAAAATTATAGAAGCAATCAGGGATGAATTATTTGACAGAATTCAAACACAATCATGGTGGGGGAAACTGATACCCAACCTGTGGATGACATCGATGAGATGGATATGTGTTGATAAAAAAAGAAGAAGAAAAAATATTTTTCAGTGTAGTGATTTTAGTGAAAAGTGATATATATTTTTATGACGTAAATTGAGTGACAAGAGGATATCTAACTGTCTGAAAATTATATACATTATCAAGTTTATTATACGAATAGTGAAATGAAACACGCAAAGAAAGAAAACATATGTTTCAGTCTAGTGATTTTATTAAAGTGATATATTTTATACATTTCTGAAAAATGTATCATTCATTAGTGAGTAACATTTTACGTTGTATGCAAAAATCGTATTTGAATTCATTATTATGAAAAGAAAAAAATATGTTTTTCAGTGTAGTGATTTTAGTGAAAGTGATATATTTTATACATATCCGATTATGTATCATTCATTAGTTCACTAATATTTTACGTTGTATTAAAAATCGTATTTGAATTCATTCACCAATAAAAAACTAATTGAAGATAGAAAGAGAGAGAGAGAGAGAGAGAGAGAGAGAGAGAGCTAATAGGTTTAGATTTAATCTTGTACATTTGTTTGGAAGTTTTACATTTTAATAAAAGTAAAAGAAACGAAAAATCATCTCAGACTTTCCTTAGGTAGAATCACTTCGAGCAGGAAATCTTAATTTTGTGAAAAGTTATGTACTAAATTCACCGTTTGAATATTATTATTATTATTATTATTATTATTATTATTATTATTATTATTATTATTATTATTATTAATTTGGGGAGTAGATTCGTTTGATATAAATCGACAAGTACATTTTTTTTTTCAAATTCGAAATGAAACAGAAACATCCGAGTCTCATAGACAATACTAGTTCACTCAAGTTTTAGTCCCAAGAAAACAGCAAATTGACGCTGGTTTAAGCCATATGAAGTTGATTTAAGAACATTGTCTATGTGAACTATCTTTGAACGTATCACAAAGTGACCCAAAGTAGGTATACATACCTGCATTGATCAAGTATGACATTATATGATTCGGTCTATTCCGAGTTTAGGCATAAGTGAAAAGGAATTAAGAGCAAATAATGGAGAAGCTAAGTCAATATATTGCAATGCAATAAGTAAATGAAAATTCCATGAGCTGATCAGTACGGGGATGTATATATACTTTTGGGCCATTATATATATATACGACTACTTCTTTCTTGTTTTCTGAAGGTGAACCAATGGTCACAAAGAAATGATTCAAGGGCCACATGCAACTCACAAGTTTGAAATACTTGTTCTACAGTTACAGGTTAATTCTGTTACCGGAAAAATGGCAGATCATTTGTATTTGAAGTTTCATTGCGTTATTTTCAAATCACAAGTGTATTCTCAATTTTGAACTTCAAAGGACAATGTTTTTCAGACAACTGATATAGATCTACCAAAATTTAGTTTTATTAAGTAAGGAATATTTTAAGAAGATATTAGTAGAATAAATTATTAACATTCCAGTTCATTTCAAAGAAGAAAGAAAAATAAATCCTCTATAAGTCAATGGGTAAAAAAAGAAGATGACACACAACACTCAACATTATCCAACATTTCTCAAATTGGGTTAAATTTCCATTATATGGACTGAAGTTGAGGATTTTGAAAGACTTTGAGGCTCAATATGAACCAATTATATACAGACTTGATGCCACAAAGAAAAAATCTATGTAGCGTACGTAAAATCGTAGGTTACATGCGTAAATCTTAGGGATAGGCGTAAGTCGAGTCAAATGTAATTTTCTCGAGTTGAGTTTCGAGTCGAGTTACTGTTTTCAGGCCGAGTTTCGAGTCGAGTCGAGTTTCATAAATGGCTCGCTCCTTCAGTTCATTTTAAGTCGTTTTGGAATCATGGTCTTATTAGACTGGAAAAGGAAAACCATGAGAAATATAAGCAATAATGTGAAATACTTTTAGTGTTTCTCACGACTTTTTTTTATTAAATCCATGTTGATAGAGAGAAAGGCAGAAGGACGACCAAGCATAGAATATCTAGATCTTTGATAACGTCACAGATTATAATTCCTCTTTGTAAAATAATCCATTCAGTGGTTCCTTTGTTCCTATCTTCACTGTCTGACAAAATATGACACGATTCGAGAAACTTTTCGGTACGAAAAAGAGATAAGTCGCAAATCGACAAGTACATTTTTTTTCAAATTCGAAATGAAACAGAAACATCCGAGACTCATAGACAATACTAGTTCACTGAAGTTTTAGTCCTCAGACACTGTTTTAATGTCACATGTGGTATATATAAAAGCTTTAAATTGATATAGTAATTGCACGAACACGATGTATTTTCAAACTCAAGACAATACAGAAACATCCGAGATTTATGAGCATTACTAATTCACACACATCCGAGACTTATGAGCAATACTAGTTCGCCCAAGTTTTTGATGAGGAAGATGCCCACATTAGTCAAAATTTACAGAAAATTCGGAATATTAAGGAATGTTGGTGATCTGACCTAGAACATACCTTTTCATTACAGTAAACAAAGAACAGGAATGAACATGAATTGTACCTCAAATGATGTGTACGGGTTCGATTTTAATCACAGTTCCCATGAAGTGAACTTTGTAGTGTACAAACATCGTGTGTGCGTAAGTAGAGTTTATGTTTCTAACTTCTTATTCAAAGATTCACAAGATAGGTTATTTCTTATTTAAATGCTTCTTTCAATATTCCTACTCTATCTTTGTTTTTAAATCACGTTCACATTTTATGTTTTATCTAATAACTACAGAGATATAAAAGTAGAAACAAAATGTACAAATGAAGGGGGATTGAAAGATTTATTATGAAGATCTAACGCTGAAACCTCAAAATACTATTACTATGGTAACTAGTATTGCCAACAAACGAGAGAAACTTCTCGATACAAAAAGAGGCAAGTCTCAATTCAATAAGTACATTTTCAAATTCGAGATGATACAAAAACATAGGTACGTTCAAAAAAGTTTGTGATAACTTGATCCAAGATCCAATATATTTTAGAAAAAACGATATCGAAATTAGAAATTTGTACACGCAAGCCCATTATCAGCGATGATTTTTGATTTATATTACACCTGTTAGCAGTGACTTTCGGGAATTGCTAGAGTTAGGAGGATGTAGATATTTTTTTATCCGTAGTGTCATCACTTATCAAAACTTGTTGACCATTACGTGATGCAACTTTTTTTCGCATTAAAGATTCATCTGAAAATTTCAGATTTGTGCAATTTTTCGAAGTGTAAGTGATCAGTTACAGTTACAGAATTGATTAACCGAATATAAGTCTAGGTACATCTTTAATAGCGTAATTCAAATTGTGGACCTGATGTCAACATGTGCAGAGTTATGAAAAATGCATCATGTATTATATCACAGAATACTACATTGCTAGATCTAATCACTTTCTCAGATTTGTTCAAAAAACGTAACACAAGACTATTGTAATTCATCATCTGAATTACCTTTTCTTACTTGTCTTAAAAAAGCAACACATCTTCGCGGATAATCATTTAGCACCCATACAAACAGTTGAGAAAATTTCTTTTCCTATTACAGTACCGACTTGTCAAGTTATCAAATTATAACTATTCCAAAGATAACGTGAAAACAGATTAATTCATTTGTTCACGAATTAATGCGAAAAAGAAAATTTGTCAACTGAAGAATACTTTCTTTTTCGTGTGTACAGGAAGATTATATGACTATACGTAATAATGATCTACTGTTTCTCCAACAAATATAGATCAAAACTTATTGGCCATTATGTGTTGCAATCTTTTTTCGCTAGTAATTCAAATTGTGGACCTGATGTCGACATGTGCAGAGTTATATAAAAATGCATCATGTATTATATCGCAGAATATTACATTGCTACTCCTTCTGTATATAGGATAGGTCAGTGTTTCTTTAGATATATGCTATCTTTTGCTGTTCAGCATTACGTCAGAACAACACGTTATCACTTCTCATTTTTGTTGATGAATGTCTTGGTTTAATATTTATCTTCACACGTATGTAGTTCATTCTTTTTTTTTTTAAAGTAAACTTGCGATGTTTAAAGATGATGATGGTGAACGTGTACATTAGATTTCAATCTTAATGAAGTCATTCGATTCATTTTTAATGTTAGACTTTCGTTTTGAAAAGTAATTAATTTTCTAAGAAACGATTACATGTTACTCTTGTGCACATCACATCTTTGCAAACACTATCTAATGTAACCACTAACGTTTTGAATCAGGTCCAGTTGGAACAAAATTTTCTAAAAGGGAGCATGGACATACCAATTTTTGGTTGCTAATCATGGCTCACATGTTCGCCAAATATTAGTAATTTTAAGCATTACCTCATTAGCCTCCTGTCTCCTTGGTATTATCACAATGGAAAGTTCGCTGACGGTATTCGTAACTTTTTGTAAAAGAGTGATGAGTAATCACAATTTAATTTTTTAACGGCCATGATGGATCAATGGTTGAGTCCCATTGGTAGATTGGCAACAGTCAGTCCCAAATGTAGGGAGATGGGCAGTAGAAGTTAGGAAAGACCCAATTCAATCATATTTTAGTTCATTTGCAAGTCTACCGTGATAATTTTAGGGGCGCTCGTCATCCCTGTGGATAAGGGCATGGGTAAAGTGAATACTTCTGGTGCTTGTGGTTCCTGTCTCAATCCGAGTTCATGTTAATAGGTAATTGTGGTAAACAAAAAAAAACTGTGAGTATTAGTTCTCCTGTTTACTTCTACTTTGTTATTTTTCTAAAGCAATTATGTCAGGTTAGAAGAACATGTATCTTTTCTTTCTAGTACGTGTATTGTTCTTCTACTCATAAATTCAATGGATTTCAGGATGCATGATGTCTCAGTGATATAACGTTTATTCACATTGTCATTCTATCAACTAATATTTTTTCGTCTTAATCATATGTCCTTTTACCGAGAAAGGGTATATTTGTGGGGGTATCTTTATTTCTCCGGGGGGTTTGAGGAGCGTGCTGGCTCAGTGGTAAAGGATTTACAACCAGTACTTCGTTTTTCATATGCTGAAGCTTCTTGATATGCATCCTGTACAAAGCAAAGCAAGTGCTGGAACTTAATGGCGATCCGTGCCTCATTTTGTCAATCATCACACCTTCAGTTAATTACTTTAAAAAAAGAAAGATAACGAGTTCGGAATTTGCTATAACTTAGTAGAATGAGAATGTATGAGTAGATCATGAAAACTCACGGACATCATGTTCGGAGATGAAACTAGGGACTGCATGCACTTTGCTACAGTGCACGACAATTAGTAATAAATTATGCTCATTATGTTGAGGAAGACGAATGATTAAGACAAATGAATGAATGAATGAATACTTAGTAAAATAAAAATATATAAGTAGACCATGAAAACTCACGGACACTATGTTCGGAAGTCGACCACACTGGGCGGCAATTAGTAATAAAAAATTATAAGCTTATTTGATCGGAGATCGAACTAGGGACCGCATGCACTGGGGGTTACGGAACAATGCTCTACTATACTAAGTATTCATCTGAAAGAATACGTCGTTGCTTTATCACTGAACCACACACACAAACTTTCAACCATTCAATCAACGTACACTCAAAAAGTGGGAGGAAACGGAAGAACTCCGAAGGAAATCCACGCATACGGTGTTTGTCTACCATAAAATTCATTTGTTGAAAGCAAAAGTTGAACACGGGGAAGGAGGGCTTCATGCTCAACTCGGGGACCTATGCACAAAAGATGAACGCTCTTGTTCACCACAAATTTCACTTGTTGTTAGCTAGGATCGAAATAGGGATCCCAATGCACCAGAAATATTCGTTCGAGTCAAATCATAGTTTTACGTCCAATTTTTATGTCTGTTAATCTAGTAATTTTGTCTACCAGAAAATTCACTTGTTTGGGCTGGATTACAACCTGGATACACCATACATCAAAGATGAGCGCTGTACCATTGATCCACTAGGGCCCCCACCTGTGATGAGAGAGAGAGAGAGAGAGGTCAAATCATAGTTTGACAAGAGAACCAAAGAGAGAAAACTCTTAGATACATTGTTGTCTAACACACAAAGTGAGTTTTACGTTCCACGATTATAGACTGTTAAACTAATGATTTTTGAAAGACGGAACTTTATGATGTGAATGATGTAATAATAATCATAGCTTGTGTGTCTTAAATTTTTTAATAAAATGTCTACTTGTTTCACCGTTTGTCTATGTATCTGTAGTACGTAGAGTCCAGACGAAGCGAAGATATGTGCGTTTTAGCAAATGAAAATAGTATAATCTGTGTAGGTGGGACAAGTGAAAAGTGAGTTTTACGTCCTACGTTTACGTCTACTAGGCTAATGAAGGAGAGCTGATAATGAAAAATGAATGAAATGATGTAATGAAGAAAGTGAAAGGAAACTGATGAACTCCGAAGGGAAATCCACGCATACGATGTTTGTCCATCACAAAGTTCATAGGGTACGAACTGGGATCGAACGAGGGACCCCCCAGCACGTAAGGTGAACGCTCTATCATTAAGCCACCGTTCCCCTACGTCCTACGGTTACGTCTACTAGGCTCTTTTCGTTAAGTTGTAAAGGAAGCAGGGAATTTGTGGT